>NW_015162507.1:10188-45330 GCF_001447785.1 Gekko japonicus
CTCCCTCCCTCCCTCCCTCCCTTCCTCCCTCTGTCCATGGATCTGTCCCATGGAAACAGTGTGGTTCAGGTTCTACTGACTCATGCTTTCAAGACCTCCCCCCCCTCCTCTGCCACCTGTTTTGTTTCCCCCTGCCCACCAACTCCATCTTCCCTCTAATTGAACAAAGTGGGCTTAATTTGAATTAAACTGTCAAAAAATCTTCCGCTTAAATTGATTTATCTGCTTCTTCTGCTGAAATGGATTCATTTCTGCACAATGTATAAGAAGCGTGTGTTGATGGATTGCGTCTCGTGGAATGGAAACATTTTTTTAATGTAACTTCATTAAATTCTACTCAGGTATGAAAAGGAAAGAGAAGAGAAGGGAGAAGAGGGAAGTGCCAGGAAGAGAACATTCTGGGGGTGGTGAGAAAAGTGCAGAATATAAAGAACTTCCATATGACATTTCTGAGTATTTGGACCTAATCCCTAGGTGGCCAAATGTAATCTAAATCTAGGGAGTTTTGCTGTGCTTTTCTCACATTTTCGATTGTGACTCTTTACTAGTCCAGGAGGAGGCAACCACATTAGACCAAGTTCCAAAAAAGGGCCTCCACCTATGAAAATGTTGGTGTGCCAACCAACGAAAGGAGGGCGGGAGTGAGAGGAGGATAGCATTTTGTCAGACATCCCTGGAGCAATCCTCAAGATTAGACTACTGCAATGCTTTCTACATGGGGCTGCCCTTGTCTCAAATTCAGAAGCTGCAGCTAGTGCAAAATGCGGCAGCCAGGCTGTTGATGGGCCTCTCCATATGAGATCACATCCAGCCTGTGCTGAAGGCACTGCACTGGCTGCCAATAGTGTACTGGATTCATTTCAAGGTGCTGGTTTTGACCTTTAAAGCCCTGTATGGTCAGGGGTCTGCCTACTTGAGGGACCGTCTTTCCCCATATGTGCCCCAGAGAGCACTGAGGTCAGGGACACAGAATCACCTGACTCTCCCTGGCCTGAGAGACGCCAGGTTGGCCATTACTAGAGCCATGGCCTTTTCAGTGGCAGCTCCACAATGGTGGAATGAGCTCCTGGACGACATCAGGGCCCTGCGGGACCTTTTACAAAGAAGACGGGGACGGCAAAGGATGAGATGGTTAGACAGTGTCATAGATGCAACGAACATGAAATTGAGCAAACTTCAGAGGACGGCGGAAGACAGGAGGGCCTGGCGGGAGTTGGTCCATGGGGTCGTGAAGAGTCGGACTCGACTGTGTGACTGAACAACAAGGGCCTGTAAAATGGAGCTCTTCCACCAGGCCTTCCATTAGGAGCTACCACTGACAAACGAGCCACCAGAACATACTAGGGCTCATATGATACACTGGTGGATATTGCCTTCCATGATGGGATTGTATACCGAATGCTGCCATCATTGCACAACTCTTATTAGAACTTTATGATGTTACATAGGTTATTTATGTGTAATTTGTTGTATTTTATTGCATTTACTGTTTTATTGTATTTTAATGCTTGTATGCCGCCTTGAGCCAGTTCCCTGGCAGGGAGGGATATAAATTGAAAATAATAAATAAATAAGCCCAAACCCCATAGGTGTGACCACCATCTCGGGGATTTGCCTTGGATTCAGCTGCAACCGTGCTGGTCTGGGAGGAGATGATGGACATTAGCCATGCCTGTTGCCTTCTCTCTCACCACTGATCCCAGCAGTGCTGCCAGTAGGCATGCCAGCTCTGGGTTGGGAAACTCCTGGATGTTTGGGGGTGGGGCCTGGGAAAGGAAGGGTTTGGGAAGGGAAGGGCCTCAGTAGGAAGTGATTCCACAGAGCCCACCCTCCGAAGCAGCCATTTTCCCCAGGGGAAATGAGCTACAGTCTGGAGATCAGCTGATATTACAGGAGAACCTCAGGGCCCACCTGGAGGTTGGCAACCCTAGCTGCCAGTGCCTCAGATGCCTGGGAGGAAGAACATAAGAAGAGCCCTGCTGGATCAGACCACTCTAGTCACACACAGTGGCCAACCAGTTCCTCTCGTGGTCCAGGATCCTGCCTCAAACAGTGGCCAACCAGTTCCTCTGGGGGTGTAGCATCTTGTCAGACACAGTGGCCAACCAGTTCCTCTGGTGGTCCAACACCTGGCCATAGAGGCCCAGGCCTTCCCCTGATATTGCCTCCTGGAACTGATTATAGTTCTAGCTCTGGGTGCCAAACTAAATGACCTGATATGGTGCTGTTGGCACAGGTGCCAGAGGTTTTGTACCCCTTCACTTCTCTTTTTAAGACTTTCTAAGAGCATAGAATGATCTTGGGTGGGGAGGGGAGGTAGATGGCAGCAGCAAGATCTATTCTCTACCTATGTGAATTCTTGGAACATATGAATAGAACTGACATGTACCAAAGAATATGTTCACAGAGCTCAGAATGACAGGCCAAGGATCTGACCTCCACTCATTTCTGGGGTTCACCAGCATGCAAGTATGATAAGAGAGAGCTGAATGGTTCTGAACTAACCCCTCCCCCCAAAAAGGAGTTTCAGTTTCATTCCCAATTGGACACAAGTGGTTAGAACTGAGCCATTAAGCAGTGAGAGTACTGAACTGAGACAATCAGTTCTGGTTCCCTGGAAGCATTCATACTGCTTGTATAGAAAAAGGCTTTTCTAAAATCCTCCCTGCTTGGGCCAGATGGCCCTAGCTGGTAACACTACTGTGTGATTCTTGTCACCTGTGCAAATGGCTTGCCAGATGGCCAGGCCCAGGGGTCGTTTTGTAGAAAAAGAGCTAGGGGAACTCATTAGCATAACTCATTAGCATATGCCACACCCCTGTCATAATAAGGCCTGGCGGTGGACCTGCAAGGCCGGCGGGAGTGCGAGGAAGCCCTGCCAAGGCCCTCCCTGGCCCCAGGTAGGCAGGGGTGGGGAGAGGTGGGGAGGAAGCAACTTACCCTCCCTCTTCTCCTGCCTTCTCCTGGCTGAATGAGGGCCGGAAGCGGGGCGGCCGGAAGCAGGGGGTGTGGCTTTGTCATGTACCCCGCCCCCACACCTCACCCAGGGGAACTGCGATCCCCCGTGATCCCCCCCAAAATGACCTCTGGCCAGGCCGCATATCCATATACAAGACACTTTGACACCTCTGCCAGGAGAGAGCAACTTGCCAGAGCCTTCCCAAGCATGGGACGAGCTATGACCAGTACATTAGCACATCAAAAGCATTCCCTGACATGACACATGGTCAATGGAAGAGGCTGGAGTGGGATGCCCAAATCTTAGCCAATCAAAACATACCTTGCCTGACTACACATGGTAACCAGAGATTGGACACACCTCCCCACTCTCTCACTATTGGGTAAATGGCCATACCTGGTGGTGACGAAGGAGGGGTATAACTGCAATGATCCATATGGGAGTTAGGGATGTTAAGGGAGTTTCTCATTGGAAACAGAGAGTTCCTCTCTGGAAACAAAGAGTTCTTTTGGATTGACTGTTTGCTGTTAACATGGAGTGAGACTTTTAGGCAGCCAAGCTGGACTAGCTGCCCGCAAAACCATGGGGTTCCTCTTCAAGATTCCCTGGTGAGACCTTGGACTATTTGCACACCAGCCTGGTAACTATGAACTACCTCTATTGTATAGTTAGAGCTAAACAAGCTATAGATATCTTTTGTTTCTTATCTTTGGCTAGTCTCATGTTATATGTATGCTTGTGCACTGAATAAAGATAATATATAATCAATTTTATCTGGACTTGTTTCCTCTGTTGCAACCTGATTTCTAAGACTGAATCTTGTGTCTAAGCCATTCGCCTAAGGAGGCTACCACTGTGTTACTTAATTGTTTGCAGCCCTGGTACAGAGCTGGTAAAGTGGGTCAGTCCCATAAAGCATGAAGGAGTTTGGGATCTCTGCTCCTGAATTTTGGTGGGGGACTGTTTAAAGAGAGATCCTGGTGGCAGACAACTGGTAAAGCTTGGAGAGTGTACATACATTCTCCTGGCAATTGTTTAATTGTTCCTGAACGCTTGGTTTCTCTCCCCTCCCTGAACTGGGATGAGAGAGAGAAACCTTGACACTGCTGCCCAGCTTGGTCAGAGAGAAAAGGCACAGTAGCTATTTTGCATATAAATCTCAGGTGGCTTGGAGTGACATATCCTAACCTTAACCAAAAGCAAATGAAAAATTGCAGTCAAGAGGAGGGGAGTTCGAGTCACAAAATACAACTGAACCAGACTTCAACATGTAATAGAGTTCTATTTCTGAAACTGTACTGCTCTTGCAAAATACTTATTTAGCAGGGGGAGTAGACAGAATGTTGTTCTTGTTTTATGTTAGAGCATCAACACATGAATGTTGTCCCCATGATGTGCCCAAAATTCTCATTCACACTTGTCCCAGATTTTGGACTTCCAAATTACCCGGTCTTTTCCTCCCAAAGTGAAACCAATGCATTATTATACAATCCTCAATCTTTTTTTTGTTTTGTTTCGAAGTTCTGTAAACCCCACTGTGAATGCACTGTCTGCCACAGCTTTCAGTTCTGCTAGCTTATTGTTCTTTTTTACCTTCCTTTACATTGCACGGCAAGAAAACCAATCTTGATGGGATCATCTGTACAACTGCATCAATATTCTTTTTGTTCAGCATTTTCCCAATGCAAATCTGCCTTTGTGCACATCACTGAAATCTTGTACAAAAAGAATCTGGATGAAGCTGTATCTATGATCTCACATTAGGGTTGCCAGCCCCCTACTGGGGGCGGGGAAACCCTGCCAAGCTACCTCCCCACTGCCAATCAGCTAGCTGGCAGGGGGGCTTACCAGCAGTGTGCGGAGGCCTAGGCTGCTGCCACAGGTGATACAGTGATGCCACTTGTGGCATGCACTGGAAGTGATGCAATTGCATTGCTGGCAATGCAGGACCCTCTGGGATTTGGGCAAAAACTCTATGGTAAAATGGGTTCAACCACAGAGTGTTTCCCCCAAATACCAGAGCATCCTGTGTTGCCAGCAACACAATAAGGTCACATCTGGTGCACACTGGAATTGACATTGCCACTTTGCTGGCCACAGAAGTCTAGGCTCCCCCCCCCCACTGCCAGTAACTCCCCCTGCCCCCCACAGTTGCCAAAGGGTACATGGCAACCCTATCTCATTCATCGTTGCAATGTTTTATTAATGTGTACTTACATGCTAGGAAGCCAGTGTGATGCAGTATAAAGGGGAGGACTAGAACTTGGGAGACCCTAATTCAAAACCTCACTCTGTCGTGAAGCTTACTAGGTGACCTTGAGCCCATCATAGCCTTTCAACTTAATCTGCTTCACAGGATGGTTGTGAGGCAGACATGGAGAAGGCCACCTTTCCTACTTGGAGGGAGAGCAGAATAATTAAAAAAAATAGTTTGTATAGATGTATATGTCATGGGAGGGGAGCACATGAACTGAATCCTCTGGCAACTTGCATGGTGCTCCAAACGCACAATTAATGCTTAAGGCAGATCTGCTACTTAAACCAGAATGGAGGAGGAGTGGAATGCCGTACAAAGAGAACTTTGTAGCAATAAAAGAACTGGAGTGGAAGAGGGGGAGAATCCATTCATCTACAATTTGGCACTTCTTCATCACCCCGAGAAGATATGATTTGAGCACCAAAAAGAAAAAAAAGGAAAAAAAAGAAAGAATTTCGAGCGCTGGCTGAGGTTGCCACAATTATCTCCAGGATTAGCAATGTTATGCTTTGGGGTTTCCCTCCTCGTTCCCACCAGGATTACCTTATTTGTTGAGCAAAATGTGCTGCACTCATGTCCAATTGATACATTTCTCTTCAAACATCCAGTCCCGCTGCAGAGTTAGATGCAAATTTAATTATTCCACATGTTGGAAACAGAAATGGCATCTAGTTGTTAAATTTGTTCTCCTCTGTCAGGAAGATTAAAAAAAGGAACCAGAGACTGAAGTAGCCTGTGTGAGCAGAATACATCTTCCTCCACTGTGCTGTTGCTAAATTAACGTGTTTTAGCTATTGATAAATTCCTTGCTTGGGAGGCGGAGGGGGGAGATAAAACACATCTTGAAAGGCAGATTGGCAAGCGGAAATCATCAGTGTTAGAATTTGGAATGCAATATGTGAAATTTCAAGGATTTTACAGAACAGTTCCATAAAACATCCAGTTCCTTTTGAGTGCAGGGGGGGGGGAGATAGCTAAAGGGGAGTGCATATGATCATGCAAGATGTGGATAAGTTAGATATATTCCCCCATCACATAATACTAGAATGTCAGTCCACCCAGTGAAACTGATGTACAATAAATTCAAGACAAAAGTGTTTCTTCACATGCCACATAATTTACTTATGGAATCCACCGCCATCAGCTGTGATGACAGCCATTGGATTAAGATATTTTTTTGTCCTGGCCTGGATAGCCTACGCTAGCCCAGTCTTGTCAGATCTCAGAAGCAAAGTAGGGTTGGGACTGCTTAGAGCCAGTTTGGTGTAGTGGTTAAGAGCAGTGGACTCTAATCTGGGTGAACCAGGTTTGATTCCCAACTTCCCCACATGCAACTGTTGGGTGACCTTTGGCAAGCCACAGTTCTCTCAAAGCTGTTCTCTTAGAGCTGTCACAGCCCCACCTACCTCATAGGATGTCCATTGTTGAGAGAGGAAGGGAAGGAGACTGTAAGTCACTCTGAGACTCCAAGTGAAGGATGGGGTGTAAATCCAATCTATTCTTCTTCTTCTTCTTCTGATGGAAGACTACCAAGGAAGTCCAGGGTTGATATGCAGAGGCCGGCAATGGCAAACAACCTCTGGATGTCTCTTGTCTTGAAAACCCTATTGGGTTGCCATAAGTTGGCTATGACTTGATTGCACTTTACACACATACAAAAGGAAACGTGACAAATTATGAAAGTCAGGTCCTTCCCTGGCCATTAGACATGATATCTAAATGGAACCTCCACATTTTAATTCCACACATGAAGCTTCCTTATACTGAATCAGACCATCAGTCCATCAAGTCAAATGTTCATCTATTCAGACTGGCAGCAGCTCTCCAAGTTCTCAGGTGGAGGTTTTTCACATCACCTACTGCTTGGTCCTTTTAACTGGAGATGCTGGGGGTTGAACCTGGGACATTCTGCATGCAAAGCAGAGGTTCTTACTCTTGGCTGAGGGCTAATAACAGAGAAGGGCTAGTGCCTGCATGCCTTCCTTGTAGTCTTTCCAGTAGGTATCCACTGCTCGAAACAGGATATTGGCCTAGTTGGGCCTTTAGTTTGACTCCTCATCTGAATTATAATGATCTAGTTCTGTGCCCAAGAAGTATAGAATATAGTTTTGAGTGTTCCATCACACAGTATTTTTATTCCGATAACGATCGATATTTCTTCTTTTGAGATGTTTCCTCTTGAGGCTGGGCTTCCTTTGTGTTTCTGCAAAAGTTCTAGTAACAAGACAGGAGCTTTGCACTTCATTCATCTGCCTCAAACATTTTTCATACCCCCAACTGAGTCAAGGGCTGCCTTAGCACAGCCTGTGGAAGAAGACTCCACAGAAGAAGAGGACCTCCCTGCTATGTCTAAGGTTTTGTGTACTTTGGAAACTCCAGTGGAAGATCCTCCCAGTTTTCTGTCCAACAGATGGCTCCCATTCAAGTTCCCTTGAAGACCAGGAAACCCCTGAGTGGGCCTGTCTACCTCCTTGCACGTACAGAATTTTCCACAGGACCAGAGAAGTTGGAGGGCCACCACAGCCAAAGCACAAACCCAGAGGAGGAATGCATGCTTGGCATCTCAGAGTCTCCCACACTCCAGTCTCTCAGGAGGGAGAGGTAACTCCTTGGATCTTGGCAAGATTGAGGCCATGAATCTAGATATTGGCAGGATCAGGGACCTGGCCCTGGAGACAGGAAGGGGTAGGGCTCTCAGTTCCCAATATAATCCTTCTGTTGAGCCCCATCCTTTGCTGGTTCAGTATCTCCTATCAACCAGCTTGTGCTACAGTCTGAATAGGTTTATTACTGAGCTCTGCTTCTCTATTAGTTCCTGTCTTTAAAAAAAAAAAGATTCCCCAGGCTCCTAGGGTTGCCAACTGGCCAGAAGAAAAATGCCATGCCCCTGTAACATAGGTATGATCTGTGGAAACAGGCAGTTTGAGTGTTTCATGGAATGGAGGTAAATAACACCCCCAGGTATTTACTGCAGATCAAACTGATATTAAGGGAATGGCCAAAGGCTCTAATTTAAAAGTTGGTAACCCCCTTTTCAGTTCTTGTCTTGATGACTGGGGTAGGAGGGAGGGAATGCAAATTGACTGAAGGATCCAAAACCCAACACAAGCTCTATATGTTCCACCTCCACAATTAATGTTAGGAATTGTCCTAAGGAAGATGGAATTCAGGAATAATTGAATGCAAAGCCGAGTGAACATCAGGAACACACCAGTAGCCAGTATGAGTAGAGTACTGGACTAGGACCTGTGGCAGCCAGGTTTGAATCCCAGCTCTGCCATAGCTCTGCCATAGAGATCATTTCTAATCCCAGCTTTCTAAACTCTGCCGTATCATCTTGGGCCTCACCAATTTCACAGGGTTGTTATGCAGATAGGATAAGAGGAGAATGTGCTCAAGGACATTGATAAAACTCGGGGGGGGGGGAATGCAGTGTTGATACAGTCGTATGTGTCAAGATTTTTGGTGTGGTCTGACAGGGTTGCCACACACACCCTCCAGCCACTGGCTGCCAGCTGCAGTCTGGGAAATTCCTGAAGATCTGGGGGTGGAGCTTGAGGGAGAAAGGGATGGGGACTGGGGAGGGGAGGATTTTAGTGGAGTACAATGCCACAGAGTCCACCTTCCAAAGCAGCCATTTTCTCCAGGGGAACTGATCTCTGTAGTCTGCAGGTCAATTGGAAATTTAGAGGAATTCTAGGCCCCACCTGGAGGTTGGTAACCCCAGGTGGAGGGACTTCCTTGGTTCTTGGCAGTATCCAGCTGTTGTATGGCATGTAGGAAAGGGGGTGAGCCTCAGCTCCTCCCACCACTGGATTTGGTGCAGACAATGAAAGGCAAGACAAACAGGGTTGCCGATGCCATGTTGGGAAATTCCTTGAAATTTGGGGTGGTGCCAGGGGAGGGACCTCAGCAAGGTGTAATGCAATATCATCCACCCTGCAAATCAGCCATTTTCTCCAGGGGACCTGATGCCTGTCATCTGGAGATCAGCTGTGATTCTGGGAGATTTCCAGGTCCCACCTGGTGGTTGGAACTCCGCAAGACATGGCAGTGTTAGCTGTGCTGAGTTTGGTTCCAGCATAGCCCATAAGCAGGCCCATAGAATTAGCCTACTGATTGGATACAGAAGTTAATTAGAATTATTAAGTTCCTGCAGATAAGCCTTTAATGAATCTAATGTGAACCCATATAGGTTTCCCCATCTTCATGCCAGGGTGATGGGGCAATAGAAATATCTAACAATCATCACCCAAAAAAAATATCAAACATTTTTATAAGCAGCAACACCAAAGAGCATAAAGCTGATAACGGAGGCAGGTCATATAACATAGAATAACAAAGAACCCAGCAAAAAATCATAGGTGAGGAGAGAATCACATAACACTGTCTTATACTGGACTAGGAAGAAGGCCCATTGTGGAAATGGAGACAACGAGCTCTAGAAATAGGCTGTGGGCGAGTGGCCCGGGGCTGGAGGAGTCTTTTTAGCAACAGTTTGCCAGGTGCGCTCCGAGGCCGGCCTGTCCAAGCAAAGAAGTGGCGCTTTCCAGGATGGGCCGGCCCGGGAGGAGATTCACGTTGGCCGCAGAGGCACCTTGGTTGTGCCTCGCTTGTCCCCCCCCCCCCGAAAGTGGTGCGATGCAAAGCGGGATTGCAGGCAACCAAGGAAAGGGAAGCAACGGCCAGGGTGGGGGCAAGAGCTCTGTGCGAGCGTTGCTCCATGCAGGTGGGTGGTGGCTGCAAGACTGCACTCCAGCGGCAGGTGAGGGACAGGCAGGCAGCATGGTCGACAAAAGGGGGCTCCTGGCTTGGCTGGCTTCCCCCCCCCCCCCAAGCAGCCTGTTGAAGGCTGGAGCGAGGTTTTGCTTCAAGTAGTGCAGCTTTGCTTCCATCCCAGCAGAAACCTTGTTGTCCTTTGTCACGGTGCGAGATGAAAGGGAAGGGCGGGACTGAGGCAATGCAGCCTCCAATGGGTAGAGGCCCCTGGTGAGCGACACATCAGGCAGCCAAAGGCTGTGGGGGCGTGTAGAACATTCAGGCAAGAGGGACACGAAAACTCATATATAAGGAGAGATCAGACCGCTGGTCCATCAAGGTCAGTATTGTCTGCTCAGACTGGTAGCAGCTCTCCAAGGTCTTAGGCAGAGGTCTTTCACATCACCTACAGCCTGGTCCCTTTAAACTAGAGATGCCAGGGATTGAACCTCGGACCTTCTGAACACCAAGCATATGCTCTACCCCTGAGCTGTGGCCCCTTCCCATGGATCATGGAATTGGAAGGGGCCATAAAGGCCATTTAATCCCAACCCCTGTGCAATGCAGGATCAGCCTAGAGCATCCCTGACAAGTGTTCATCCAGTAGCTGCTTGAAGGCTGCCAGTGAGGGAGAGAGAAAGAGAACAACAAAAACCTTGGGAAATCTCCCTTTTTGCCCGGCACTCAAAATTAAATCCAGGCAAAGAGTCGCGAAGAGTCGGACTCGACTGTGCGACTGAACAACAACAAAAAGCTGAGGGGAGAGCATTCCCACAATGAGGATGCTGCAACCATTTCTAGTGGCAGCCCGCTTCATCCCTAGAGCACTGAAATGGCACAATCCCATCCACAGCTTTAGGATTTCCATATATATATATAGCAACTGAGAGGGAATTCAGAAAATAAAATAAACTTTGGGTGCTTGGGGGCAGACACTCCGTTTGCATGCTGGATCATCTCTGAACAACTACCTTCTTCTGTTCCGCCTGGTACCTCTGACCCCTGTTCCATGGTAAATAAGAAACCACATTCATGGGCTGAGACCCCCACGGCCAGCTCCCAGCTTAAAGTGAAGCATAATGAAACTTTTCTTGCTGATGCCAAAGAGAAGCAGTCAGTAAATGTCCTTGCAGTTTTCAGGGTAGTCACCAGAGTTGTGGTTCAGTTCCCATCCTGCAGTCTCTACACATCTCACTACTGCACTGGGTAGCAACAAATGCATCTTGCCTGTAGTCCACATGTGTAAAAATTGACACAAGTCTTCACTAAGATGCCAGGCTATGTGCATCCTGTCATTTCAGACCACGTAGATTCTAAGGTAGATTTTGAACTGCAATAGGGTGTTGGTGGATAATTCTGTGTCTCTAAGCCATTTTGTACCAAAATAACCATCATCGTTATCATCATCTTTGTCATCATCATCATTGTTGGTGTCATCGTCATGTCGGCTTGTAAACAAATGGCTATTGCAGAGTATGCCCTGACCTGCATGCCCCAGGCTGCATGGCCTGATGTTGGAAGCTAAGCAGTGTCAGTCCTGGTTAATATTTGGATAGGAGACCACCAAAGAAGTCCTTGGTTGCTACACAGAGGCAGGCAGTGGCAAACTACCTCTGAACATCTCTTGCTTTGAAAACCCTGTGGTTGCAACTTGACAAGCAGATCTGCAAATCTCTCTCTCTCTCTCTCTCTCTCTCTCTCTCTCTCTCTTTGCAGAGGATATGATTAAAACATAGAGATGGCAGAGGAATGCCTTCCGCAATGGGCCATGGGATGGTGTTGGGGGGCAAACTTTGGTATGAGAAATCCAGTCTGTGTTGTCCTTGCAGCCAGGACTGCCTTTGCCCTCCAACCCCACTGTTTGGTCAAGTGAGAATCTTCTTGGCAATCAGGCAACACTTTCAATCATCCTTTGAGAAGTTTGCCTCATCCCAATGCTCAGCACTTACTATTCAGAGTTGCCCACCTTCCCACTGTATTATTGTTAGCGATCTGGGATGAGCTGGTCCCTTTGGGTTTGATTAGGAGTTTGGAGACCCTTTCCCAATTGGCTGTGAAAATGGTTCTTCTTCACCTGCTTCACATTGTGGGGGTTAGAATGAGACAGCCCTGGCGTTTACGGCTAGTTAGGTCCTAACCAGGTAGCATAGAATAGTGTGGGACTATGCTTACAGGCTGGAATGGTATGGTATAACCAGGGCTGACCCTGTCTAGCTTCTAAGATCTGACAACATCAGGCCATGCAGGTCACGATGTCCTAGGGAGCTCAGTGAAAAACCTTACCTTTACGTATGTATGTGCCATCAAATCACAGCCAACTTAGTGTGACCCCAGTCAGGGGATTTCAAGACAAGTGAGACGCAGAGGCCGTGTCCCATTGCCTTCCTCTGCAGAGTCTTCCTTGGTGGTTCCCTCTTCCAAATACTGACCCTGCTTAACCTCCGAGATCTGATGAGGCCATGTCCCTGCTTCTCATGGCTGACTGGTCAGAGGGATTGGAGAGGGGAACTTGTTAGGGCTGGGACGTCACCATTGGGAACTCTAGTGTTTGCCAGCACAGCAAGAAGAGTGTGATGGAGGAACTGCTCTTCTTGGCATACCACTGATGGATGAAATACTGCTTCATTCTTGGTGAGATTGCCCATAACGTTCCCATGCCTTTGACAACTCAGAAGATAGGGTGCCTTGACTATGAAGTGGAGTTATTAAAAAAAGTAAGGCACAGATCAACAGTTAATCAATAATTCCTTAATAAACCAAGTTAAATCCAATTTCTGGTGTGAGGCATCTTTGTTGCAGGGACGGCAGACAACTGGGGCACAAGGAAGTATTCCCTGTTTTCATCTGCCACAAGATAAGTATTATGAGGCACCCAGATCTTTAATCCCACAAACAGCACCAGAGTGTCTCATGTTTCGGCTTGTGGTCTGTTGGGGCATTCAGATGAGTCAAGGTAAGGTGAGGAAAGAACATGGGGAGGGGCTGTGGCTCAGTGGAAGAGAAGAGAAAAGTCTCTTCACTTGGAGTCTCAGAGCATCTTAAAAACTCCTTCCCTTTCCCCCTCCCCACAACAGACACCCTGTGAGGTAGGTGGGGCTGAGAGAGCTCTGAGGGAAACTGCTCTTTCAAGAACAGCTGTGCCAGAACTATGGCTTGCTCAAGGTCATCCAGCAGCTGCAAGTGGAGGAGTGGGGAATCAAACCCGGTTCTCCCAGATTAGAGTCCACACACTTAACCACTACATCAAACTGGCTCTCAAAGTCCAAAATGCAATCCCAAATTCAATCCCAACCCCAAATTCAATCCTTGGCATCTCTAGTTAAAAAGAATGAATAGTAGGTGATGGGAAAGACCTCAGCCTGAGCCCTTGGAGAGCTGTTGCCAGTTTGAGTAGCCAATACTGACTTTGATGGACCGATGCTCTGAATGAGTATAAAATCAGCTGATGTGTTAATGGTAGATCTGGAAGCAATCAGGACCATGGCTAGCTCCAGAACTATGGCTAGCTCCATTTAGGGCTGGCTATAAGGGCACTGACCTGCAGAGAGCTCCAAGGGTTGCTCCAGCACTAGTCTTGAGAAAGTTAGGACATGAGTAACTCTATACAGAACATGTGATTCATGACCTGGAAAAGTCATCAGGGCCACATTTGACTATAGAACCGGATGCTCCAGTGGTGCTTCCTAGGAACTTACATGGCAATGGACGATATATGGCTTTTTCACTTAGCCAAGCCAACTTTCCAGTTGCCTTGCATCAGCCAGTTTTCAACTTTCTATGATCGATCTCCCATTAGTTGGAATGTGTGTGAACATGCTGCTGGTGATATCACAAAACCAATACTTGGAATCAGAATCGCAAATAGATGACAGCCATGGTTTGTATGAGATCAGAAGATCATGTCTCACAGAAAATTCATCACTGCCACCATCCCACCTCAAATATCTACACTTTCGGGGGGGGGGACTGGTTTCCTTTTTGAAGAATTACCAGATAAGGAGTTTAGAAGCAACAGCAAGCCCATTGCTGCCTACCTGACTTTGCTATTAGCTGTGGAGGTGCTTCACTTAGCACGCCGACATAATGAAGTCATTGGTGCAAAGTGAAGGAGAAACAGATGAAAAGATTTAAGCATGTTTATAGAGTCTGACACTGATGTTCAGCAATTCGCAAGCACAAGGAAAAGGAAGATCAGAGCGGTCTTTGAAGATCTCATAACCAAGAACAAAATTATGATTTTAAAAAAAAACCCAGCAAGGAACTATCTGGAAAACGAACATGAAATACCTTGAGAAACCAGAAATCAGATTATAGTGTTGTAAACAAAAGTCTAGTTGCTGTCTCCCAAACTCTCTGAAGGGTGTTTTATATGATGCCAAGCGGTTATTGCACTGAACACTGGTCAGGTATATTCCTTTCAACTGCATAGGTTGCGGATTCCTAACCTCACTGATCTGTGAGGACTTTAAGAACAGGCAGGGGTCATTTCGTAGAAAAAGAGGTGCAGGAGCTCATTAGCATAACTCATTTGCATAACTTATTTGCATATGCCACACCCCCTGACATTACCGGAAGTGTGTCAGAAGGCAACACCCACTGCTCAGGCTCCACTGGACTGTTTTGGATTGCAAGCTATTGGGGGGGGGCATGCAGATCTGTCCTCGCAGAGGAGGGAGAGCTTGTACCTGAATAAGCTCTGCAACTTACCTGGCTGCTTCTTGCTCTGACAAAGGGCTGCTGGGATCAGGGGGCAGGACTTGTTGCATGTGACCGCCCCCTGGGCTCTTTACTGCTGGAGCTCTGCTCCTGTGCGCTCCTGCAGGAAATGACCCCTGAGAACAGGTAATGCATGCCACGCCCTGACCTGGATATCTCAGGCTAGCCCAATCTGTTCACTTTTAGAAGCTAAGCAAGGTCAGCCCTGGCTAGTATTTGGATGGGAGACCTCCAGGATACCCGGGTTGCTGTACAGAGGCAGGAAGTGGCAAACCACCTCTGAGTGTCTCTTGCCTTGAAAACCCTACAGGGTCGCTGTAAGTCAGCTGTGACTTAACATCACACACATACACACACACGTACAATGCGTGTCACCATAAAATGGCTGACAAGGTAGGAGGATAAAGCCAACCGCAAAATGGCTGCCACGGGAGACACAAAGTGTTGGGGGTTTCCAAGACAAGCATTCTCCTATGATGGAGACAGCTGTGTCTAAATGGGTTATCCCTACAGATATAAAGATGGGGCCTCTTCGATTCTTGAAGCAACTCCTGTTCCACGAGGGTCACCAGGTCTGGGTTGGAAAATGCCTGGAGTCTTTGGGGGTGGATCCAGGAGAGGGTAGAGTTTGGGGAGGGGAGGGGCCTCAGCATGGTACAATGCCATCGAGTCAACCCTTCAAAGCAACCATTTTATCCAGGGGAGCTGATCTCTGTCAGCTGGAGATCAGTTGAAAAAATGGGAGATCTCCAGGCCCCACCTGGAGGCTGGCAACCCTATGTTCCACTGGAGGTAACAGGAAAACTAGAACTTGCTCTTTGCTTTGGGGGGGAATAATGGGGGTGCCAAGAAACGCAGCAGCGGTTGCCGTTGTGTCCACGGGCATTGAGAATCACCGGAACAGTGAAAAATGCAGGCACGAGCTGTATATGTTTGCCCATACAGAGGGTGGGGACCCCAGCACCAACTGAGATCTAGCTAACAAGGATTGCCAACCTCCAGGTGGCTGCGGGAGATCGCCTGGAATTACAACTGACATGAAATATTTATTTATTGCCTGTCTGTTTAAAACATTTCTCCCACTTCTCCTGGATAATGGCTGCCTTGGAAGGTGGACCTCATGGGATTATACCCTACTAAGTCCTTCCCCTCCCTAAATCCCACGCTCCCAGGTTCCCACCTCAAATCTCCAGGTTTTTCCAAACCTGGGGTTGGTAACCCTACAAACAAGAGTTCGTAAGTGTTTCATCCTTTGATTCACAAGGGCTCCAAAGAGGTGTGGCTCCCTTGTGGACCCCTCCCTCTTAAATGCTGTCTATCAGAAGAGGGAAGAAACCACTTGCTTCCCTACATTTAGGAAAGGCTGCAAGAAGTTTGGTTCAAATCAGCTTTGGGGGAGCTAGCTGAGCTGGTTGTGGAAATGGGATTATTTTGTGATTTGGGGATCCCAGTTGCTCTCTGGCAACCTGAGGTACAGAAACTGGAGCAGTTCCAGCCTAGGTTTAAGTGATGGCTCTGGGTTATCTGGCTAGGCAACTTGCTGTGAAGGGCTCTGGTAGGCTCTGTGTTTGTCTCTTTCTTTCTGCATTCAAATAAAGTTATACTTGGCTTACTGAAGACCGTGGCCAGCCCATCCCTGAATGATCGCAGCATCCTAAGGTAAAGATTTCCCTTGCTCAAAAGTCAGTCAAATCCAACTCTAGGGGGTGGTGCTCATCTCCGTTTCAAAGCCGAAGAGCCAGCGCTGTCAGAAGATGTTTCCGTGGTCATGTGACCGGCATGACTAAACGCCAAGGTGTGTGCAATGCTGTTACCTTCACACCGGAGCAGTACCTATTTATCTACTTGCAATTTCTTGCTCTCAAACTGCTAGGTTGGCAGGAGCTGGGGCCAGAGACGGGAGCTCACTCCATCACTCAGCACTAGGGTCTCAAACTGCTGAACTACCGACCTTCCGGTCTGCGGCTCAGTGCCTTAACCTCTGAGCCACCGTGGTCCCTACAGCATCCTACAAGGAAGCAAATGAGTAAAATGAAACTAACCCTAACAATTGTGTGCATCCATTTATAATCTATTAGACAGCAAAAAAAAATGCAATATACTGTCAGTAGAAAAGAGGGTTGCCAGTTCTGGGTTGGGAAGTACCTGGAGATTTGGGGTGGAGCCTGGGGTACAATGCCATAGAGTCCACCTTCCAAAGCAGCCCTTTTCTCCAGGGGGACTGATCACTGTTGCCTTGAAATCAGTTCTAATTCTGGGAGATCTCCAGGCCCCATCTTGAGGTTGGCAACACAGGACAAGAGCCTTCAGTAAAGACAAAGGGGAGGAATGTGTGCCAGTGGTTATAACCCAGGGGTTATAAGACCACAACAGTGTTTGCATTTTCATCTGGCAGATGTTAGAGGATATACAGTTAAAAGTGACAAAAGTGTAGGATGTCTTTCCCATTTCTGCAACACGTCCTTAAAGTGTGGATTCTTTAGCCCCTCTTTCGCCTTTTTAAATACAGAGCCCGTGAATTCTTGTACCCCTGGGTTAATTGGCACAGTGTGTAAACATCTGCTGTCCTGTTTGGGGTGCCAAACTCTGTCCCCCAACTACAGGATGGTGGCACAGATCCACACATGGTAGCCATTTACAATGAACAGGTCAACAACATATTAACTAGATTTGAGGCCAGCAAGATTTGGAGGGGGGGTATGAGCTTTCAATAGTTAGAGGGGTTTTTTTAATCCCCGGAGGGATATTTTTTATTATTTTTTATAAGAATACAAAACTACAAAGAAAATATGAGGGAGAGGGATAACATCTAACGATAAAGGATAGATAACCACATTACACTAAAAACCCAAGAGGAGGAGATCATATCCGTGTTAATCTAAATGTTATTAATAAAAGTGTTAGTAAAACAATATACTTGTAGAGTTCTTGTTTGTCTCGGCTTCAATGTTAGTATGTTAGTTGTTGTAAGAGAACTTTCTGAGCATCTTCTTGTTAGTTGCTTCAAAAGGCAATTTTCAGAGTCCTTCTGCCTTTACTTCGGTTTTCTGTCTCTGAAATCATATGTAACTTTCGTTGCACCTGCACCCATTTCTACAGCAGAGTCCTCTTCTGTTCCAGAGGTAGCAGAGTCACTTGATTTTGATTCTTCATCTTTGGGTTCTTCTTCCATTCCCAACTGGTGTCTCAAAAATTCTTTGGCTTTGAAAATGGAGTCAATCTTTTCTCTTTTGTCGTTGATTTTAAAGATGACACCCCCTGGAATCACCCACCTGTACAAAATGCCATTGGTTTGAAGAAAAGAAATTAAGTCCTTATAGCTTTTCCTCTTTTGGTGAATTTCAAATGGAATGTATTTTAAAGTTTTAATGTTTATATCCCACATTTTCAGTGGAGTTGCTGAAGTCACTTTTAAAATAGCATCTCTGGTCTGTCTTCTTGAGAATCTGACCACAATTTCTCCAGGCAGGCTATTTTTATATATATAATTGGAGTATGCCCTATAAGCAGTCTCCATCTCTTTTACCAGTTCATCCGCTGTTGAGCCTATTGCTGGAGCAATGAACTTGCTGAGCAGCTTCCTCAGATCCTCTGTTTGTGATTCAGGAACTCCCTGGAATCTGAGAATCATGTTGGCTTTTTCCATTTGTAGCTGTAACAAACGGTTTTCTTGGAAGTTTTGTTTTGTTTCAACTTCGCCCATTCTTTTCTTCATTTTCTTGTTTGTGGTGTCTATCTCTTTAATTCTCTCAGTCATATGTTCCACCTTCTTTGCCGTTTCTGCCAGTTGTAGCTGCTGGGATGCAAAGTTTTGATTCAGCAAGGTCAGTTGCTGGTTAATACCATTGAGTTGCTCCATCACCAGCTTGAGCATATCCACTAACATTATCATGACGTCTGCTCCCTCTTCTGGTTTTGGGCTCTGACTACCCGCCGGTTTCCCTTTAAACTTTCTTTGCAAGGCCACCATTTTATACGATTGTTTACGATTCCAAACCGCTACTCACGGACTCGAAAAATTGTCACCTTGATGTCAGCGCTCAAGTAAGTCCCTTAAAACAAAATCACTGCTTGTTTCCCCCCCTGCCCCCTTCATTACGCTTATCTGTCCATTCGCATAAGAAGCGTCCCTCTTTGCACTCCACTTTTCCCACCGGGGAGGTAGTTTGCTTTTAAAATATTCCATTTATTTTGAACTCACGTTCATTATCGGTCATTTCTCTGACCTCACTCACAGTAAATGATATTCTGCTTGATCTCCAGCACTTGTCCCAGTCGAATCAGCTTGCGCCCAAGGGCCACACAGCGGCAGGACCGTCAGACCGGAGGGAAGCCTCAATTCTTTGGCATTTAGCCATCGAAGAGGCTGCCCCTCAAAAGCCCTATGGCCTGGAGCCTTTAGCAAAGGCTCCATGTGAGTGCTACTTGAGCTAACACCCCTCCATGCCGCTGGTGTATGAGTCGCTCGCCCGAGGTCCAGGGAGAACGACCGCCATCGCTGATCCACAAACCGGAAGCTCAACAGTTAGAGGGGTTTTTGTCAGATACCTGATGAAGGGACCTTTGACTCTTGAAAGCTTAAGAAAGCTCAAGAAAAGTCTGAAAGGCACTACTGGATTCAAATTTAGCTGTTCTACTGCAGACCAACACAGCTAACCTCTGAGACACATTAACAGTAGGGCTAGTGTGGCCAGGTCCCCCTGACCACCAAGCAAGGGATGGGGGGGCATTGGGTTGCCAGATCCAGCCTGGGAAACCTCTGGAGATTTGGGGGTAGAGCCTGGGGACCTCAGTGGGATACAATGTCATGGAGTCCATGCTCCAAAGCATCCATTTTCTCCAACAGAACTGATCTCTGTAGTCTGGAGATTAGTTTTGATTCTGGGGGATCCCCAGGTCCCACCTGGAGGCTGGCATCCCTAAGTAAGGCTAATTTTTTCCTCCATAAGTATCCGCTTTGCGTCCCTTCCCGTTCTCAGCTTTGTGTCATAATAAATGCCCATGATGCATTCTACAGCTGTTGTTCCTCCCCACTAACAAATGCCGGAACACGGACCCCACTGATGTTTTCGAGCTGCCTCTGATCTGTCATTCAGCACAAAAGCTGTGCCGTAGATGCCTATGCAAATATTTCCTCCAAATTACAAATATTAAAATGTCAGGAATGTATGAGGGCCTTTGTTAAAGCATCTTGTTTTATGGGATTAACAACAGACTGGGATGTGTGGAGATGTTGACATGTTATTTGAACAGGGCTAAGAGAAAGGGGGGGGGAGACGGTAATAATAACGCAACAAGCCGTCGGTACCAGCCGTAAATGCCATATAAGGCCTTAAATGCACAGATATGTTTAAGGCCAGCAACAAGGAATGAAAGACAGTGGTGCCGAATCGAGAGGGTGGTATCTTGTCTCTTGCTGTCTCCTGTGCAGGTGGGTGGAAAGAGAGAGAGAGAAAAAAAATTAATTCCAAGGCGCACGCTTTGGATCAGCACATTTGGAAACAAAATGTACCTTTGTATCTAAAAATCAGAGCGCCATGAATATTTAACGGGGGAGAGAATAGAATGATTTTTGTCATCTGGTTAAAAGAGTCTCGGAGAGGCTTAGAGCCTGCCTCTGTTCTGTTAGCTTTCTTTCTCTGTAAACAGAATGAGTCACGCACTGGTAAAGCGAGATTGCAGCCCTCCGATCAAGCTGGGGATCAACCAAGCTGGGACTCAGGTGCAACTTCACCAGCCAGCACGAGAAGCCAGATTTCTCATTATCATGCCTGTAGCTCATTTGGAATTAAAAATCACAGAATTGATGGTGCACTGGATTAGCCAGAAGCCTTCCGGCCTAGGATCCTTGCCCCGCGATGAACATTAGAGATCAGGTCTGCTTCCGCCATTCTCTTCTGAATGTCTGTCTGGATTTTGGAGTTCCGACGGTGCCATCCTAAACAGAGTCACCCCCTTCGTATGTAGGCCAGCTCCGGGATCAGAAATACCTGGAGACTTGTGGGGGACAAAGCCTGAAGAGGGCAGTGTTTGGGGAGGGGAGGGACTTCAGTGGAGTATAAGGCCATAGACTGTTTCTTCCAGCGTGGCTTTTTTCTCCAGGTGAATTAATCCCTGTTGCCTGGAGATCTGTTATAATCCCAGAAGATCTCCAGCCACTTCTTGGAGGCTGGGTACCCTACTTCTCAGTTCGGTGCAGTGGTAAGCAGCACAGACTCTAATCTGGGAGAACTGGGTTTGATTCCTCACTCATAAGAACATAAGAACATAAGAGATGCCAATGTTGGATCAGGCCAAAGGCCCATCCAGTCCAACACTCTGTATCACACAGTGGCCAGAAATACCAGTGCCATCAGGAGGTCCACCAGTGGGGCCTCCACATGCAGCTATTGTTGTGACCTTGGGTCAGTTACAAGTCCTTTCAGAGCTGTTCTCTCAGAGCAGTTCTCGAAAGACCTCTCTCAGCCCCCCTACCTCACACGGTGTCTGTTGTGGGGAGGGGAAGGGAAAGGAGATTGTAAACCGCTCTGAGACTCCTTCAGGTACTGATGGGCAGGGTATAATTCCAGTCTCTTCCCCTTCTTCTCAACAGCATTCTCTAGGCCACTTAAAAAGCATCTATAAAAAACCCAATAATAATCTTACTCCAATATCCCGCAGGTCACAAAACACAGGTAAAGAACCAGTGGAGGACAAATGTGGTAGCATTACCTAATGGTTGGGTAGCCATCAGTTTACAGCTGCATCTATTTTCTCCCAAGTGGTATAATATCCCTTGTTCGTACTATTGTGTCAACAGCCATGTGTCAAAGGGACAAGCCAATTTCCCCCACTCCCATTCCTCCTCACCCCTCGGGATTTCCTTCTGTACGGTATCCCGCTCTTAAATTCCAGTTGAAGTAAAATAATTTCTAAAATTAATTTCAGAATTGGTTCAGCGCATATGGATCCGCCCAATGCAATTTTAATGGCATTTAACTTTTTCTCACCTCTGTTTCTGACGGATACATGAACACTGATAACACACTGGCAAAGAACAAGGATCTCATGATGATCACACAGGGTGACTGCACGGAGGTTCTTTTGATCAGTGCCTTCCTGCCTATGCACTCGGTTTGCCAACTAAAACCTGGGAAATTCCGGGAGATTTGGGGGCAGAGCCTGGGTAGAGTCGAGTTTGAGGAGGGGGTAGAGCTCTGCAGGGCTGTGATGCCGTAGAGTCTGCCCTCTGAAGCTGTCCTTTTCTCCAGGGGAACGGATCCCTGTCATCTAGAAATCAGTTGTAATACTAGGAGAAGGAATGAAATTTTATTACGGCATCCAGCCAGAGCAATCTGGGAGAACTCCAGGCCCCACCTGGTGAATGGCATTGGCAACCCTGCCATGCACTCTTGTACATTGACAAAAAAAGCCACGACAAATGAATCGACCCCCCCCCCCGGTCTTATCAGTGCACACAGCTACACATTAATAAGATAGTGGAGGAGAAGTAAAGGAACTGAACTCCAAAGCAAATCGAACAGTGTTTGATTCCAGTGGCGCCTTTAAGACCAACAAATGTTTCTTCCGGGCATATGCTTTCGTGTGCAAGCACGCTTCTTCAGATACACCGACACAGAAGTCATCAACCGTTACATGGCTACCCACCGGAATCTAAAGCAAATTGTGTATTTACACTGCTCTGTGCAAATTATTTAAAAAGTGGAAATGCTACTTCAGGGGAGGGAAACAGACTGAGCAATGTGTAGTGCCTTCCCTGGCAAACTTACACCAAGCCCACTGAAATTCGCCGTCTTGGGAGGGTGTAACTTGGCCTAGGATGGCACTGTTGGGACTCCAAAGCCAGGGAGAAAAGGAGACTCTTGGTAGGAGCCCTAATTCCTCATCTTCCTTTTGGGGACCAGCATCCCTAAGAGAGACAATAGGCTTCCTTATGCTAAGAGAACTCGCCAATCCGTTCTGTCGAGTGTTTGCATTAACATCCACCCTCCTTGTTCTTCCTGCTGGTGGAGCGTGTGGCTCCCCTCTGCAGTCAAGCTAATGAATTCCAGACAAACCCTGTCCTTCTCTTCTGCAAACAGAGCGGAATTAGAATGAGCAAACAGTAGGAGATTCTTATCCAAAGGTAAGTTTCTTTCAGTTTGGAAGCTGTCGAGACCCCTACAGACTTTTCGCTATAAGTCCTAAGGAAGGAATGTGTAAAAAAACCCCAAATGGAATATTCCTAACACTGAGCCACAGACTTCCATGGAAAACCAGCCAGATGGCCTTTCAGACTTTGGCTTTACAAGCTTCTTGGTACATGGAATTGCCTTATTCTGATCCAACTAGCACCCTGATACCCCCCCCCCCCAACGCCATTCCTGGTACCTGCTAAGTGTTTTCAGAAAGTCAGGTAGACTTTTGTGTGGTTGGGTAGGCCTTTTGCCCAGCAAGGCTTGTGATTGGCCATTGGAGATTTGATTGGCAGTGCTTTTTTTTTTAAATGTCGCTTTGGAAGAAGAAGAAAAGGAAGGAGGAGGAGGAGGAGGAGGAGGAGGAGATTTGATTTATTCCCTGCCTCTCACTCAGAGTGGCTTACAAACTCCTTTCCTTCCCCTCCCCACAACAGACACCCTGTGAGGTAGGTGGGGCTAAGAGCTCTTTCCAGAACTGCTCTTTCAAGGACAGCTCTGACAGAACTATTGCTTGCCCAAGGTCATCCAGGAGCTGCAAGTGGAGGAGTAGGGAATCAAAACCAGTTCTCCCAGATTAGAGCCTGTGCACTTAACCACTACACCAAACTGGCTGCCACCACACAACAAGGATCTTCACTGTGTGACTGAAAGTAAACTGCAGCAGCCATTTTATGGCTGGCTCTGCCTCCTGCGGCAGCCATTTTTTAGCTATGCTCACCACACTGTCTCAGAATTCCCAAAGTGTCCACAGGCTCAGAAAGACCAGGGGGGTCCCTGATCTAACATACGTGGCCTGCTCAAACTGGCACTCGCTGTGTGGGTTTCCATGAAGAGAAAGACTCTTTGTAATGTGTGCTACATGAGAGTCTTCAAATGGGTATGTTCAGGATGGTACCTGGAAACTTTTGTGAGAAAGCATACCCTGTCATTGAAACTCAGTCCTCACATGGGCAGTCTTAGGGGTTCTGAAGCCCTGGGGAAAATTCATGGAGGGGGCCTAGATTTGCCAGGTCCTACCTGGCTGCAGGTGGGGGGACACCCAATCCTTCCTTGAGCTCTATTGGTGTGTGTGCAAAGTGCACACTGCAATGACATCACCCAGAAGTAATGTCATCATGTTTCCGACATTGGGGGCAATGATCTAGGTTTGGGGCAAAACTCTGTTTTGCTACTACCTGATAGAATTTGAAAGACATGCTGTCTTAGATAGGTTATTATGTTTGCTGCAAGGGTTCTGATGGGACCCTAGACAATGCTGCTATCTTAAGAGCTTTTGTGCTCACAGGGAAAAATGATTATGCCTTATGTCCTTTGTATAAACATAACGGTCCTTGAAAAAGGTTCATTCGAAACAGGTAAATTACTAGAGTCCTGTGGGACTAGTGAGAGCATTACTGACAAGGTGCTGTCTGAATGTAAACCTGCACTTGATGTATTGTTTGAGTGAAACATATTTTTCTCTATTTATTGTTTGGGTGAAATATATTTTTGATAATATGTGATACCAATTTCGACAACAATATGTTAGCCGAATTGCTTTATTTACAGCAATTTATAAACTGGTTCTTGCCAACTATACCAAGGTCCTGTTCCCACCAAGGGTTACCAGAGAAGGAGTCGAGGCTGTTGTTGTTAAAATAAATGTCTTTTACTTAAAGACTATAAATCTCATACAAACAATACTGATGCACTCACATATTCAATCAAGTTCCTTAGAAACACAGTATTAAAATAAGCAGGTGGGGGTGATGATGGGTGATACTTATCTATCTTCTCAGCTTGGTTGTTCCAATGAAGAATGGAAGGAAACAGAAATCTAGGGAGTTCAAACACACAACTAGAACCAGCCAGCACATGTGGGTATCTTGACTGCAGATCAAGAGATCAAAGTAGAGGCAAGGGTTTGGATATAGCAAGTGGGACTCAAGAGGAGTAAAAAGCAGACAGGGGTTGATGCGGGGGTTGCTAGCTAGGAAGGGCCAGGTGAATGGTCCTTACCTTTTATAGGTGGTCCATTGGGTGGGAGGTAACTGTTCCAACCTGTGGACCCACCTACCTATTAGTCCGTCCCAAAACTAATCCTTTTGGTTACCTATAGGAGTGGGAGGTTACCTAGAGGGGTGGCCAATATTGAAATCTAATACCTTACTCAAGGAATGGCATCTGGGCAGGTGTGAAACCTTGGCATCAGGATGCGTCATTGAAGTGTAGATGAAACTAGCCATCCTATTGTAAACCAAAGTGTCCATCTGGCAGGAAATACCAAAGCAGGAACAAAGTATGGATGTGTTATACGTGATCACAACTAGATCTGCAATGGGGGCTGTCTCTTCTCCAAGTTGTTGTTTCTTGCTGCTCACAATAATGGAGGTGTGTGCTCCTTCACCAGGCTGGGAACTGTGTAACTGGAACCTTATTCACGTGCAAGGCTCGTGCAAGTACCTTCTATGTGTTGCATCACAACAGGTGACTTGGAATGTACAGTTCTTTGAGCCTATGTGTGTGTGCGCACAGTCCATTGTGTGTAGCAGTAAATATAAGTTCACAAAGGAAATATCAAGTTCATTCTCTAACAAATATTGAAAAAATATATAAAAAGAAAAAGAATAAAGCATAGAATTGTTTTACTATAAACATATATTTATTGTACACAGTGATATATATTTTTGTATGTCCCACTGGGAAAATGGCAACCTAAAATCACACTCATGTGGGCTGCAGCTCCAGCATGTCAAAGTGCCCTTGGAGGTGGTGGAGGTGGATCCAGTTATACTCAGCAACTCTCTCTTGGCAGTGATAAGTTTATTGAGGTATATGCAAGATCCAGAAAGTCACTGTGTCAGAACTGAAGACTTTTGGTGGGCACAAGCTTAATATAGTGGGTTCAAAGAAAAGCCCCTTCCCCTTCCCCTAGCACACATCACATTCATACCACGCCTAACATTGCCATCCCAACCAAGTGAAAGGTATATGAGGAATTTCAGACAGACGATATAATCCAGAAGAGGAACGGTTCCCAAATGGTTTCTGGTCTGTCATTTCAGACAGAACCGTTTTAGAACCGGTTCCCTACTGGAATATATTTGTAATTTCACACACAAATGCTTCTGTCCCATTTAGGAAATGGAGCTGAAGCATTTTACCTGTCAACCGCTTCCAAGTAGTCTTCAGTTTCCTCTCCCAGTTCCGATGCACTTTTTCTCACCGTTTTTCACCTGCGCGGGCGATCTTTGGCTTTTTGGGGGGGAACGTTCGCTTTATAGAGAAGAGATTGGATTTATACCCCGCCCTTCACTACCCAAAGGTGTCTCAGAGCAGCTTACAAACTCCTTTCCCTTCCTCTCCCCACAACAGACACCCTGCGAGGTAGGTGAAGCTGAGAGAGCTCTTGACAGAGACTGCTCTTTTTCAAGAACATCTCTGACAGAACTATGGCTTGCCCAAGGTCATCCAGCCAGGTGCAAGTGGAGGAGCGGGGAATCAAACCCAGTTCTCTCAGATTAGATTCCACGCACTTAACCACTACACCAAACTGGTGTACTGGTTTACTGTGTGAACTGGCAAAATCCAGTTGGGAAGTGGATTGAAAGTGGATTATTTAGTGCATGTGACTGCAGCCTATATAGTGTTAACTATCTCTTCGCAGGGGGAAAAGGACCCCTGCTTCTGCCATGGAAGCTCACTGGGTAACCTTGGGCCCATCACAAACTCAGCCGGGCCTACTTCACAGGGCTGTTGTGAGAAAATGGAGGCAAGGACACCAGTGTTCTAAGCTGCTTTGAATCCCAGTGGGAGACAAAAGTAGGATATAAAATAAATAAATAAATAAATAAATGTAAAAAAATGCTAACTTTCTAATGCACATTTTAGCCAGTGATTGTGATTCTTTTTCCTGTCAGTTTCATAGATTGTATTGTGCAGGCATCCTTACTACTTTTATACACCTTTTTTTACAACAATGTCAATGTTTATATGCGTGGTATATTTTACAAATTATGGAAAGAGAAAACAGGAAACTTTTGGTACAAGGAAACACAAAATGGTGCACAAAATCAATCCTCTGCTGATTTGCACAAAGGAGACGCGAAATCGAAATGGGGTTGAAACAGCAGGGATGAGAAATCTGTAATCATCCCTAATTTTGGATTGCTCTGAGGACACGAGTGACAGTCCGCCAGGTTAGGGAGACAGACCTGACAGTGATGGGAAGCTAATCTGCTTTTGAAAGGAAGCTGCAAACACATCCTGCTATGTTTTATCGTATAATATTAATAGACCAGAGCAGCCCTGCAGTCGCACGGGTTAGTTATCAGGAAAGATTACTGAATAATAACAGGGACCAGCCAAGGGTACGTATGCAAGCAGAATTCTGCCTTATGTCAAATCAACTTAGCAGAGCTAACACCTGGGAGGCAAATGGCATGTTGCACTAACCCATCCCCCATGTACCCCAACCCCCTCTATTTACCTTGGAGAATCCCTGTTTCCTGTCCCCATCCCTGGCGAATCACTCTCCTTCTGTGTGTTTTTTGGAAATGTGGGGGGGGGGAAACCTGAATGATGACTTGCTACACTTGTTATTCATCGGGGTTCAGCTCCCTTTCCCATTAGTTAGATCTCTGTTGGGGAAGCACTTTGACTCCAATGCACAGTCACACGCACCACTGTGATGTACTCGTTAAGAGTGCTGGATTCGTATCTGGAAGATCCAGGTTCAAATCCCCACCATGGAAGCTTGCTGGGTAATCTTGGGCCCGTCATACTTTCTCAGCCTAACCTACCTCCCAGGGTTGTTGTGAGGATAAAATGGAAGAGAGGAGAATGGTGTGAGCTGCTTTGGGTCCCCACAGGGCGGGGGAAAGGTGGGGGTATACATGAATTAAATAAAACATCAATGTGTGTGCATGGAGCCATGCAGTGCATACCCTGCCATTTCATGCTGATGCAGTTTAGTCTGTGCTATTGTAAACATATTGTCGGATAGCTGTGGCCAGTGTTCCCTCTAAGCTGAGTTAGTGTGAGCTAGCTCACAGTTTTTTAGCCTCCGGATCACACATTTTTGACTTAGCTCAGGAAGGATGGCTCCAGAGCAAACTCATTTATGCAGGGGCCAAATCGCTCGCTCACAGCTTTACTGTCAGAGCCAGTTTGGTGTAGTGGTTAAGTGCGCAGACTCTAATCTGGGAGAACCGGGTTTGATTCCCCACTCCTCCACTTGCACCTGGCTGGATGACCTTGGGCAAGCCGTAGCTCTGACAAGAGCTGTCCTTGAAAAAGAGCAGTTTCTGTCAGAGCTCTCTCAGCCCCACTTACCTCACAGGCAATACCATCATCATCACCACCATCATCATCATCACCACCATCATCATCATCACCACCATCATCATCATCACCACCATCATCATCATCACCACCATCATCATCATCACCACCATCATCATCATCACCACCATCATCATCATCACCACCATCATCATCATCACCACCATCATCATCATCACCACCATCATCATCATCACCACCATCATCATCATCACCACCATCATCATCACCATCACCACCACCTCCTCCTCCTCCTCCTCCTCCTCCTCCTCTTCCCAATGCCAGTAGCTCACAGCTTAGAGGGAGCATTGGTTGTGGCTGCCCCCTTATTGAAATGAAGATGCATGACACATGAACACATGGAGCTGCCTTATACTGAATCAGATCATTGGTCCATCAAGGTCAGTACTTAGGGTCGCCTGGTCCCTCAGACCTGCCAGTGGAGGATGGGGGGTGGACTTACCAGCAGCAGGGAGGAAAGCTGGGGGGGGGGAACTGTCATGTGCCTAAGTGACCCAGAAGTGGCATAGGCATGTTGAGAATGTCAGGGGGTGACCCTCTGGTTTGGGGGCAAAACTCTATGGTAGAATTAGCTTCTACCATAGAGTTTTGCTCAAAAACCAGAGTGCCCCCCAAGACATCACAAATGTGCCTAAATCACTTCCAAGTCATGTAGGCATGTTGCATTTATTACCAACTTCTTGCCTGTTTGGGGGAGGGGTAACAGGGGCAGAAAGGAGTGCCCGAAATCGGGGGACACCTGCCCACACCAGGAGGTCTGGCATCTCTATCAGTATTCTCTAGTCAGACTGGCAGTGGCCCTGCAGGGTCTCAAGCAGAGGTCTTTCACATCACCTCCTGCTCAGTTCTTTTAACTGGAGATGCCCGGAATTGAACCTTGGATCTTCTGAATGCCACGTAGATGCTCTACCACTGAGCCACAAGCCCTGCTAACATGAGTTTAGTCAGCATCTTTGAAATGTATGCTTACTAAAATTCACACACACACAAACACACACATTTGGTAGATTCCCTGGCCAACTGGGTTTGACAGCATCTGGGCAATTCCCCCCGCTCGAAATCTAACAGCACCTGAGCACCTGAGACTCTATATATTCAGTCTCTTTTGCCAAAGGTCTCTTAGGCAGCTATTATAAAAAATCTGCTGTACAAAATTTCAAGGGACCATAAAATTAAAAAAAATCAATGTACATAATTAAAACACAATAATGTATTGAACAGTGGAATGTACATTTCTGCTTCCTCCATTCCTGTTGCCAGCCTATCAGCCTGTTTTAAAGAAGCCATAGGCCACTGATTGGCTGTTACAGGACCATTTGTCTTCATACTTAGAATCTGATAGTCTGGGGAGCTGGAAGCGACTATTTAAGCTGAGCCCCCTCTTCCATTGCAGGGTTCATTCATAGTTGGCTCCTATGCTCTCTATAGAGTGACCTGGGATTAGCTGGGCACCATTTGGGTGTGAAGCAGGAACTGGAGGAGGCCTTGTTAAAATTTGGCAGTGGCTGCTTCTTCTTCTGCTTCTGCTTCTTCTGCTTCTTCTTCATTGCCTGTTGCATATTTTTGAAGGGTTGCTATAATTAGCCTCGGTCTTTTGACTGGATATGCCATGACTAGGATTGTCAGGAATAATGTGTGTTGCTATGCCAAAGGTAGGATGATGTGGCAAGCATGCTGAGGCACCTGGTCTTGAAAGGTCATTCCCAAGCCAGGCTGTCATTGGCCGTGTGGGTTGGGAAGGGGTTGCCCATAGTGGCTGAGCTATATCAAGCCTTTAGTTGCATCAGCAACCCATGGCAGGATGGAGATGAAGCTTAACACAAGGTGGCAATATGATAAATATGGCCAGAAGTACAAGTTTAGAACCAAGTGTGGATTTGCCCCCAGATGCTGGTAGGATATTTGTTAGCAACATCCATCAAAAACATTAGGATTGTGATCCAGTTACCGATTTACTAAAAGCCAATGAATTCTATTGGGTAGTGACAGAATAGGATGAGGGAGACCCAAGTTCAGTTCCTTACTCTGCCTTACACCTCACTAGGTGACCTTAAGGTAGCCACTCTCTCTTGGCCAAACCTACCTCACAGGAGTGTGGTGAGGAGAAAGTAGGGAGCTCCTTGGAAAAAAAGGCTGAACAAAATTATAATAAATAAATGGAATACATATTGATGGACCCCAAATTTTGAAAGAATTTATTTTTTTACGAATGAAAACAGACTTCAAGTGAATAGAATATGGCACAAAAGCAAACACTCGTGGATCCGATTATAAAGAAAAGGAGGAGGAAAATCGAAACAGAGACTTGCAGGTTGAAATAGTAAAGATGAGAAATCTGAAATCAACTCTCCTTGAGGCCCATCAATTCTCACAAGTTCAGTGATTTACGTCAGAGATCCCGAGTCCGACCGGTTTGACAACCCCAAAAGTGTTCCTCCGTTGCTGTGACAATTTAACCTCCTTTGCTTCCGCTGTCTTCTCCTGCCTGAAAATATTGTCTCTCTTCCCCCCTTCATCATTTCCCTCTCCTTTATTCTTCCGCTCCTCATCTCCATTCTTCCCCTGTCTCACAAAAACAAATGACATCTTGTTTACTCCTGATGTTGAAATAAAGAAATTTCATTCCTGATGCACAGTTTCTTCTCCTGTCATTACGTTTGGAGGGGGGGGGGACTAGCAGGCTTGAGTCTTCAAAGGCAGCAGTCAACTTGAAATCAACAACACAACAATCCAAAGGAGTTGGGAGGAGATGCCCCCCCCTCACCCAAGCTTGGATTGTAGACTGTGATACCAATTTCTTGATTACTGGGCTGTTTCGTTTCCGCACAGCATCTCTGGGGAGAGTTGGAGTGATGATGTTCTCCCTCAGATCATTCCGGGTTTGGGGCCCAGGCAATCGACTTCCCTTTTCCATGTCATCCACATCTTTGCATATTTCGCCCCCTCTAACCTGCACATGAGCATTGGTAAAATGATTTTTTTAAAAAAAATACCGATCTTGATGGAATTACATGGATGACTGCATCAAATTTCTTTCCGCGGCTCAGTTCTGATGCCTCACGAAACCATCGTTTAATTGGAATAACCAGGGAGAGTGTGATCATCCAAACGTGGACTGCTTGACTAATTGTTGTCCTTTACACCACCTTATACCAGCTCCAATCAGCATTCCTTTATCTATTCAGATCTGCCTGGCATACTACGTTGCAGACCAGAGATCTGAAGATCATGGTCTGAAACATCTCCCCCCTCCTCCTTTCACTTTTCTTTTTAATTAAAAAAAAAAGCTGATGAAGAGCTCTGGAGAACTTGAAAGATTACACAGTGTTTTGTGTTACTGTGGCTGGCCTTGCTAGGGATGCCAGCCTCCAGGTGGGACCTGGGGATCCCCTGGAATTACAGCTCATCTCCAGACTGCAGAGATCAGTTCTGCTGGAGAAAATGGATGCTTCGGAGGGTGGACGCTATGGCCTTGTACCCTGTGGAGGTCCCTTCCTTCCCCAAACCCCACCCTTTCCAGGCTCCACTCCCAAATCTCCAGGGATTTCCTAACCCAGAGATGACAACCTCATAATCAATGGTATCGCCATGACTTTTGTATTGTAATTAATTACTTTAAATCAAACCAGGATCTGAAACCTTGGTTTACTGCTGCTTTCTCAGCCACAGTTAATCTAAACAATAGTTTCACATGACATAAAATCAGAACATCCTAGTGTAATTCTGGCTTGTTCCTTGGTGCTGTCTTCACTGCAGTGCAGGAGAAGGAAGGAAGGAAGGAAGGAAGGAAGGAAGGAAGGAAGGAAGGAAGGGGAGAGAGAGAGAGAAAGAAAGAAAATAAGGAGAGAGAGAGAATGAAACCTGTGTTCATTGGGGCAAACCAGGATCCAAATGCGAGTCCCATAGCATCTTAAAGACCAACACAATTCCCCAAGGTATAAGCTTTTGTGAGTCAAAGCCCAGTTCATCAGATCTGACAAAATGAATGTAGACTCAAAGACACTTATAGTCTGGAAAATTGTGTTGGTCTTTCAGGTGCTACTGGCTCAATTTCTTTTTCTGGCACTATGGACTAACATGGCTCTTCACCTGATACTGGGATCTGAATGATTACCTGTGAACTGATTCCTGTTTTCACAAACAAACCATAGTTAAAATAAACAATGGTATCATGCTTAATCTGAACCAAGCCTGTGCAATATTTTACTGGTGCTCATAGGTACATTGATGAAACACCCCACAAAATCATCTTGATTACAACTGTATCGACATCCAGATGGCTTTTTTTGGCAGTGATTTATCATCACCTCCCATACCCTAGACAACAAATAGGGTTTCAACCAGGGTTTATTACATTTTTAACAGCTGAACTGTAATTTAACTCTCCCCTGCCTCCATACATGCAGCAAGAAGCAGGCAAAAAGAGGCCTAAAAAACTGAAATTAATGCACACTGCCATGGGAAAGGGAGGGGAGGGCAGGATAACGTGGCCAGTAAAAGTCTAGTCAGGACATGGAGAAGCATCAAAGTAGCTTTCCTTTCCTTTCCTTCCTCCCTATTGGCCAGGATACATATGTTTTCAAGCAAGTAGCCAGTGACTTCCCTTTTGAAAAAGGACTGGGGGAAAAACTGTTCACCAAAGGCAAAAACCACTGTTCGACAGGGAAAGTGTGCCCATCTACATAAAGAACTGATAATGGAACAACAGAGGGTTCCTAATGTGCTGCATTCCACTCTAGAAAAGACTAGAACTCTACAATCTAGGAGAAATTTTGGAGGGAGAATTTCAGGGTGCTTTCCCTGATGTTGTTTAACATCTACATGCGCCCCCTCACCCAGATTGCCAGGAGGTATGGGCTGGGTTGTCATCAATATGCAGATGACACCCAGCTCTATCTGATGTTGGGTGGCCGGTCAGGCTTCAACCCAGAAGATCTGAACCGGGCACTACAGGCTGTGGCTGGGTGGCTCAGGCTGAGCTGGCTGAAACTAAACCCAGTGAAGATGGAGGTCCTGTGCCTGAGTCGACGTGGTTCAGGTTGGGGATCCCTCTCCTGACCTTCGATGGGGCGCTGTTGGTGCCAGCGTTGGAGGTTAGGAGTTTGGGAGTGCTCCTGGATCCCTCCTTGACAATGGAGGCCCAGGTGGCAAAGCTTGCTGCAACCAGGGCCAGATCCTTCTCAGTGGTGGCCCCCACCTGGTGGAATGAGCTCCCGGAGGAGATCAGGACCATGTGGGACCTTATGCAGTTGTGCAGGGCCTGAAAGATGGAGCTGTTCTGCCAGGCTTTTATATAGGAGCCACCACTTCCACCACCATCAACGGTGGAGACAACGTTAGGGGTGGTCCCCAGAAGATCCGCCACAATCTTGCATGGCACTGATACCGCTGGACTGGCCTTGGACCATCGACAGGACAATATCACCCCAATGTAATTACTGATACCATCTTCGGAGACTATCTTGTTTGTATGGAACACTTTATTCTTGTTTTTGTTGTTATTTAATGGTTTTACTATTTTATCCTGTTTTATGTATGGGCTTGTGCCCTCTTGTAAGCTGCCCTGAGCCCGCTCGTGGGGAGGGTAGGGTAAAAATGTTAACAATAAATAATAGATAAATAAATAAAATCCCTGCTCTGGACATGCATAATTTGAGCAGAGTGGGTTCCCCCTGTGATTGCACTAACCTAAGTTTGATCAAACCTACAACCTTCTGTTGAGCTTCCAGCTCAGGAGAAACTGTTCTTCTTGGGTCCAACCAAAGGGGCTCTGTTGTGTGTTGATTGGCAAACCCTGGTGATGTCACAACTCATCCTCCCCAGACTAATTTTTATCTTTAAAAGAAATAAGGTAACTGGGTGGTCCCTGAAGCTGGGCAGAAGGACCATTCTTCATTGCAAGCAACTTGGGCAGGGCCCACAGTGATGCCGAGATTTAGAGATTTAGAATCTACAGCCAATGCTGACAATTTAAATGCCATATACATCCTGACCACATGATAACATGCAGCCCATTTATTTCAAAGCAGTGTTCTCTGTTTTGAGTTGGCCCAGCAGGAAGGCAATGGCAAACCACCTCTGTTAGTCTTTTACTTTGAAAACCCCATGGGGTCACCAGAAGTTGGCTTCGAGTTGATGGCACTTCACACACACGTAGTTGGTCCAGAGCCAGGGTGAGGAGGAGAAGATCTGGTTTATCTCTGTCTTGCAGGTATCATTTTTCTGCTTTCTTAAACCTGAGCTGACCCACAGGCATGAGTTTATGACCATCAGGCTAGGGAAGGAGAGTGAGAGACTTGAACTGGGTTCTGTAGCCAGGATTTTTGTTGTTGTTGTTCAGGGGGCATTTAAATGTTTAAGGGGGCAGTTAAATTAAAGTTAATTAAATTAATCTGAATGTCTGTCTTTAAAGGGGAAGGCTCTGAGCCTGTTTCTAGCCCTTCCTTTCAAGGGACAGGGCAGTGAGCGCATCAGTTCCTAGGAAAAAAACAACTCAGCAGGCATTTAAATGCTTTCTGGTGTAGTTTGGTGTAGTGGTTAAGTGTGCAGACTCTAGTCTGGGAGAACCGGGTTTGATTCCCTACTCCTTAGCCTATACATACTCCTCCACTTGCACCTGCTGGATGACCTTGGGCAAGCCATAGTTCTGTCAGAGCTGTTCTTGAAGAAAAAAGCAGTTTCTGTCAGAGCTCTCTAAGCCCCACCTACCTCACAGGGTGTCTGTTGTGGGGAGGTGTCAGCGAGCTGCCATCTCTCTGCTGGGACATTTCACGTCCCTTCCCTTCCCCCCCCCCTTGTTTTGCTCTCGTACTTTTCCTCCTCTTAGGCAACTGCTGTAACCAAGGTCGCCAGCTGGTGAGAAGTTGGAGTTATGTCTTCGCACTCATGCTTGTTTAGACTTACCCGTGTGAAATGAACTTGTGTTTAGGGAA
>NW_015162507.1:45558-46151 GCF_001447785.1 Gekko japonicus
TTTTTTCAACACGTGGTCCGCCTCCATCTTTTGCCAGCCAAGGTGATTTCGGACCGTGGCACGCAATTCGTCTCTAAGTTCTGGAGGGAGCTGATGTCACTTATGGGGGTGGAGCAAGGTTTAAGTAGCGCTTATCACCCCGAGACGAATGGACAAACGGAACGAGTTAATCAAACATTGGAACAATATCTGCGTTGTTTTACTAATTACCAACAATCTGATTGGTGTGACTTGTTGCCTTTAGCTGAATATTGTTATAACAACACAATTCACAGTTCGATTGGTCTATCGCCCTTTAAAGCTGTATTTGGTTATGATAGCCCCCCTCTTCCTTTTCTAGGGGGATCCAATCTCTTGCAGCCTACTGATGCAGGGACGTGGTGTGAATCTTTGCGTGATGCTTGGTCTCAATTATGTAACACACTGGAAGCGGCCAAGGCTTCCTACAAATCTCAGGCTGACAAAGGTAGGGTGGTGGGTTGGGGCCTGCAGCCTGGTGACCTCGTGTATGTCTCTACCAAGAACATCAAGCTTTTGAGACCTAGTAAAAAATTGGGTTGGAAATATATTGGTCCTTTCAAGGTTCGCAAAAT
>NW_015162507.1:46422-64082 GCF_001447785.1 Gekko japonicus
TGGGACATTTCACGTCCCTTCCCTTCCCCCCCCCCGTTTTGCTCTCGTACTTTTCCTCCTCTTAGGCAACTGCTGTAACCAAGGTCGCCAGCTGGTGAGAAGTGGGAGTTATGTCTTCGCACTCATGCTTGTTTAGACTTACCTGTGTGAAATGAACTTGTGTTTAGGGAAACGGGCGTTACTTTCTCATGTACCTTCGCGCCTTTTCTAATCTCCCCGTATCCAGTGGGAAGTGGGACCATTGGTCCAGACCTTGTTCAAAATTCCTTTATTATACCTGTACTGCTGACTAACGTCATTCCAATCAATTCCTGTGTGTTCGTGATCAACCATGTCTTTGAAATAAATCTTGCTTTACTTTTGAACGTGGATCTATTCTCATGCTTGGGGGATCTAACAGGAGGGGGAGGGAAAGGAGTTTGTAAGCCACTCTGAGACTCCTTTGGGTAGTGAAGGGTGGGGTATAAATCCAATCTCCTCCTTCTCCTCCTCCTCCTCTTCATCTTCTTCAAGAAGGCATTTAAATGCCCTCTGAACTGTGGTTTTCTGGGTCCCATGATGCCCCTCCAAATTCCACAGTGGGAGGGAGAGAGAAGCCTGGCCCTTGGCATTCTCACCCTGGCTGCTGCCAGCAGCGGGCAATAGTGGTCTCTCCTTAAAAATAAGGTTTCTGTCATGGCTATTTGTGGGGCGGGACTTTTAATTAAGGGGCGGGGCTCTGAAATGCCCCATGTAGCTACAGGCCTGTTGAGAGCACATGAGTGATATATAGGGAGTACAGGTGAGGATATCTTAGTCGTACCAAAGGGCTAACAGTACCACCTTGGGGACCCTATTTGGGTGGAAAGGTGGCACAGAAATGTTTTTAAACAGAATAAAGTGAAAGCAAAACAATACTAGGCTGTCTCTGAGGAAAGCCAGTAATGTTCTTTTCTCTGTGTCCTTCAGCTGCCCTTTATTGTGTTTGGATAATTTTGTAAGCTACTTTATACCCCCCTTTGGGGCAGAAAAGCAGAGTACAAAAGCCAACATAAATAAATACTGGATAAAAATAAATATATTCAAAAAGATCGGAATGAAAGCAAACCTTTAACTGTGTACAGTTATTATCTTCAGTTTTCTGGGGTTCAAAGCTGGGAGGTTAGAAGCGCAGAGCAATTGTTAATTATTCCGTAGCTTCCCATTCCCTGTTTGTGAATGGCTTCCAGGTTTGCCAAGTCCTGACAGGTAGCAAGATTTCCTAAAGGAGCTCCACAGCCGCCAGAGGGAATGGGATTTGTTCCAAATCACGCCAAGTACCGGTAGCAGTTCATGCCACTGGGTAGTTCTCTTCAGAAGTAGACCATCCATCACTGTCAGCGAACAATAGCAGGGAAGAGGGAGAAAGCGAGGAGAGACGCCACGTTTGCAAGGGATACTCCTGGCGCTGGGAGATTCTCACAGCTGTTCGGCTCTCAATGTAAATACGGACAGCCCCATTCATCACCAGCTTCCCTCCTTCAGCACACGTCCAAGAGAAGGAGCTGGATGATTTAGTGCTTTGCAGCTGGAGCGGCCACCAGTTTCCTCCCCAACAGCAGCATTTAAAGATTGGGAAAATATTAGGCATGGGGGAGGGGGAGCAGATGAGGCAAGGACCTGTGGCAGAAACCTCAACCACGAAGAGATCATCAAGGACAGGAGTCCCCAACCTTTTTGAGTCTGTGGGCCCATTTGGAATTCAGACACTTTGTGGTGGGTGCAGCAACAAAATGGCTGCCACAAGGTGGCTGCCATGGGAGGCGGAGCCAGCCACAAAATGATTGCCACAGCTTAACCAGGGCAACATTTAAAATGATCTGTAGTTTAATGTGGCAGTTAGGAGCGTGGACTCTAATCTGGGGAAACCGGGTTTGATACCCCACTCCTCCACATGCAGCTGCGGGCGTGACCTTGGGTCAGTTACGAGTTATTTCAGAGCTGTTTTCTCATGAGGAGTCCTCGAAAGAGCTCTCTCGGCCCCACCTACCTCACAGGGTATCTGTCGTGGGGAGAGGAAGGGAAAGGAAAATGTAAGCTGCTCTGAGACTCTTTTGGGTAGTGAAGGATGGGGTATAAATCCAATCTCCTCCTCTTCTTCTTCTTGTCAATCAGAAGCTCTGTAGGGCAAAAGCCCTACCTGGCTCCACCCACTTCCTAAAACCACGGGCACCATGTTGGGGACCTCTGCTCTAGCAGAAGTCTAGCATTTATATGTTGCACTCCCCCCCCCCCCCCCGGGTATGTTGTTTTCGTGACTGGCACAGATCTTGTGGAGGCCCCCAAGTCCCAGAGGCAAGCTTTGATAGAAACCAAGTCTTTATGACAACTGGACTATATTGGTCTGACATCGGTTCAGAACCCCATTCAGTTAGGACACTCTCTGAATGATCTTAGGACACGCACCGTCTCTTGGTCTAGCCTACTTCACAGGTTTGTTTGGCAGATAAAAGGGATGGGGGAAGAATGGTTGCACACACCCTTGAGCAGCTGTGTGTGACAAACGTGTTTCACAGATGGAAATGGGATTACATTTGCAACATCTTTACTCACACAACGGCTGCTGTCTGAGGACTTGCCCAGACATTAATAACGATCCATTTCTGTCTTCTGTATCCATTTACTCTACATTAAGCTGCCTTGAGCCATGGGGATAAACGGGATCAATTTTCATAAATATATGAATTCATTCTGCCATGCACCAAGATGTTTGTCCCTTATGGGTAAAGATTTGCCAGCAAAACATAAGCATCCTATCATTTGTGATCACTGATTCCAAATACTGCATGGTGCCTTAGTGTCCATGTGCTATATGCATGCACACTGAGGTGGCAGTGCATCAATTCTCCACACTAATTAAATTGGAGAGGCCATGGGGGAAGAGAGGAGAATCCTGAAACATGAGAGCGTGCATGAAGACAGTTTTAATAAGGCATTCCAAAAAGATTTTAAAAATAGGGACACATGAAGCTACCCTATACTGAATCAGACCATTGGTCCATCTAGCCCAGTGCAATCTACTTTAATGTTTAAGTGTTTGGGTGGAGGTCCTCATGTCATGTATGACCTGAATCTTCTTAAACTGGAGATGTCAGAAACTCAACCCAGGGCCTTCAGCATGCAGAGCTGAGGCTCTGCCACTCATCTATCACCCCAACCCTGAAGGATTTACCTGGGTTACGGAAAAGGGAGCCTGGAGTTTAGGAGGCTGCCCCATGATTTTGGTGTCTGAAGTGGAAAATCTCAAGGATGATTGATCCTCACTCTGCAGTGTCACAACTACTCCTGTTGGTTTGGGCACATGGACAAATGAAATTTCCAGGGCTATTTTTGGGCAGGAACGCACAGGAACGGAGTTCCGGCTGGCTTCAGAGTTGGCCACGCCCACTACATCCAAAACCTCTGTGTGTGTTACAGAGGGAAGGGCTGGTGAGCGACCCCCCCTGGCGACTCCAAGGCGGGTGGGCCGGGGGGGCCCTGGAAGGATTAGGGAGGCATTTAAATGCCTCCTCATGCATTCCCCAGCCTGTCCAAGGCCCGGCTTGCCCGGGCAAGTCAAGGGAAGGCACGTGGTGTGGCCTAATATGCTAATGAGCTGTGCTGTCATGGGTGTGGCTTAATATGCTAATAGGTTTCTGCTGTTGGGTATGGCCTATTATGCTAATGAGTTCCTGCTGGGGTTTTTCTACAAAAAAGCCCTGGAAATTTCCTTATACTGAATCAAACCATTGGTCCATCAAAATAGATCCAGGTGGGCAGCTGTATTGGTCTGAAACAGTAGAACAAATTTGGAGTCCAGTGGCACCTTTAAGACTTAAATGGTCTTAAAGGTGTCACTGGACCCCAAAATCTGTTCATTGGTCCCTCAAAGTCAGTGTTGTCTACTCAGACTGACAGCAGCTCTCCTGGGTCTCAGGTAGAGTTCATCACGTACTACCTCATCCTTTAAACTGGAGATGTTGGGGATTGAACCGGGACCCTCTCCATGCCAAGCAGCTGCTCTACCCCTCAGCTATGTCCACTCCCTAGGATGCTCACTTCTGAAATCATGCCTTCTACTTCCATTGCACCTGATTTCTCTCAAGTTACATTACAAAAAAAAGGGTTCTGCTACCTCAAATGATTACACTGTACAAGATGGAGCACAAGGGCAGATATATGAGCTGCTGCCCATAAATGGCACCCTAAATTTGCTGCCTGAGGGAGCTTCAGCCTTATGCTCCATGGCAGGGCTTACTGTGTCCTATGACATTTCCCAGCAGTGCGTATTAGGTCAAAATGATTTACAACAGAGCTACTGGTTGGCAGACATGGGAGGAAGGACACTGTGATGCTGTCATCAACCAGAAGTCCAAAGGCTGTGGTGTATTTCCATTTTTTTTTAAAAAAAAAATTAAGAACCTAAGAGAAGCCATGTTGAATCAGGCCAATGCCCCATACAGTCCAACCCTCTGTGTCACACAGTGGCCAAAACCCAGGTGCCACCAGCAGGACCAGAACTCCAGGAACCCTCTAACTGATGCCCCTTGAGCACCACGAATACAGAGCATCACTGCCTCAGACAGTGTTCCGTCCATACTTTCTGGCTAATAGCCACTGATTGACCTCTGCTTCATATGTTTATTGTAGTTAATCTGTTGCTTGTAGGCTGCCTCAAAGGTCATTTGATTGAAAAGTAGGGCATATACCTTTTAAGCAACCACAAAAATAAAAAGGCTCTTTATCCAGTGACATGCTACTTGACACTCAGGGAGGGATTTAAGTGGAGGGGGGGGGATTACCCTGGAAGCTGTTATCCAAGAACCATTCATACACATCAGAGAAAGAGGCTGGCCATTTCTGCTACCAGATATAAACAAAGGGAAGTTTTGCATTCACAGATCATCATACACACACACACACACACACACACACACACAGAAGTAATGAGATGCAGATGGAAGGAGGTAAAAATGGGCCGCAACTTTATTAAATAAACTCTTGTTTATATGCTCTCTTTGTTTCGGTGACTGAGACCTAGTCTGCCTGCCTAATTGTCCAGAATCGGTGATCCACCTTTCTCTGAGCCCTGGAACACTTGCCAAAACTGCTCTCAGTGTCATGCAAGTACATTGCAAGTCTTTTGACTGCCTTCCAGGCCCTTTTGCGTGGGGATTCTATCTTTCTGCATAACATGCCCAGAGCTGCTGTGATGTCAGGATGCATCAATGTGATAATGTGCAACATTTTTCTAATTACTTCTTTGTATTGCTTATTCTCAGCCAGAAGTTCACTACTTTCTTGCTGGTTCCGGTTGTTCATTTCCATGGGAGTGCTTGCTGGTTTAGCTCCTCTCATGTTCGCATAGCCCAGAAATTCTAGAGTTTTCTGCTTCTAGTTGGAAAGATAGCTTCCATCCTCCTCACATTCTACTTGTATTCCAAGATAGTAGTTGATGTTTCCTAATTGTTTCACTTTGTGTTCTGCTTCTTGATTCAGATACTGAACTATTTCATCACAGTCCTCCTTGTCTTCATAGCATAACACCGGGTCATCCAAATAAGTGAGAATGTAAGTCCATTTGTTGTCTCTGGATCTTGAGTACAGACAATGTTCTGCCTTGCCTTGCTCCTTCCTTAGCATTTGATGGAGTTTCTCATTCCAACATCTTGCAGTCTGTTTCAGCCTATAGATGCACTTTTGAAGTCCCACGTTCAGTCTTGTAGCTAGCTGCTCATAGGCACAGCTTGCTTAATGGTGTTTTGAGAAAACCCTGACCCTCTTGCACAGATCACTCTTCCTGCTGCAAAGCCCCCCACCCATGTCACTCCTCAGGGTCCCTTATGTCCCAGGGGCAACACTTTGTGGAGATCAGTAAGCTGCAGGGGGAAGGGAGGTTAAAGCACTTAGGGCTCTTCAGCTTGAAGAAAAGATGACTGAGGGGTGACATGATTGAGGTTTACAAGATTATGCATGGGAAAGAACAGGTAGAGAAAGAGGTACTTTTCTCCCTTTCTCACAATACAAGAACTCATGGGCACTCCATGAAATTGCTGAGCGGTCGGGTTAGAACGGATAAAAGGAAGTACTTCTTCACCCAAAGAGTGATTAACACATAGAATTCACTGCCACAGGAGGTGGTGGCGGCTACAAGCATGGATGGCTTCAAAAGGGAATTAGATAGGCATATGGAGCAGAGGTCCATCAGTGGCTATTAGCCACAAGGTATAGATAGGGGCTCTGGGGCAAGTGATGCTCTGTCTTATTGGTGCTTGGAGGGGCCAACAGTGGGAGGGCTTCTAATGTCCTCGCCCCACTGGTGGACCTCCTGATGGCACCTGGTATTTTTGGCCACTGTGTGACAGAGTGTTGGATTAGATGGGCCTTTGGCCTGATCCAACATTGGCATCTCTTATGTTCTTATGTTTATGTTCTTATAAGGGGCACGCAAGTTTCCATTCTGACACTGGGAAATTTCATCCGGATCCAACCCCATCATCTCTGCCAGTTGTGAACTAATAAACAAATTGTTAACTCTCCTAAGTCTTCCAAAGTAGGTGAAAAAGACCCCAGACCCTGCCCAATTTGTTTCTAAAAGGAAAAACAAACCCTTCCAAGTCCATCATCAACCAGCCAATCAACTCCCGCTGGCTATAAGACCCAGCTGGCCAGTGGTCTGGCCTCCATAGTTGCACACAACATCAACCTCGTCCCACCAATGGGGGAATGAGTGAGGTGGAGCACATTGTTCTGATATTGGGGGGGGGGGTCTACAAACAAAAAGTACTACTTGACCAAACTTAAAGCTCAAATAGTAAAAGCTTGCGTTCATAAAGCTCTTTAGCCTGAGGAGTCATATTTTTTTACTGGGAATGTGTAACTGTTGATAGGTTTTGAGCTGCAGAATTAACACTTCCGAAAGTCATGTTTAGAACAATTTCAACTTGTTTTGTGATTCCACTTCAGCTTTCAATAGAGGCGCAGAAGGAGCTGAGCAGCGGTCGAGGGCCATCCACCTTTCTGAACCGCCCATCGAAACCTACCCGATCCTATTGGCCGCATCGTCTCCGCCACACTCTTAGCTCCTCTGCTTGCCCGTCTTGAAAGTGTTCGACTCGCATGGCTCATTCAGGCTTTGCTAATTATGCCCTTGATGCAGGACCAAGTACTGCTTGTGCCTGGAACAGCGCAGAGGTGAAAGAGGTTAATGAACACCGAGGAAAGAGGCCGCTGCCCCTGCAGAACACCTCTTTCCATATGCATCCGGCTCACAAGACTGACACGCCTTTTGTTTGGCTTAGCACACCCCAGAGCTCCTGGCTCACTTTCTAGCTGTCTCCCCTTGCCCTTCTGTGCCACCGCTGAACCACTCTGCTGGAGCTTTGCCCGTGTTCGCACTGCCAAAGTGCTGTGCAGAACAATAACAGCCTCCCAAACAAGGCCCATGTTTTATGAATTAAGCAGAGTTTGCTTCCTACTGCTGCTCTACCAACACCAGAAGCTGGCTTGGTCCAATAATGGTTTGTTCTGACTGGCAGTAGCTCTCCAGAGTCATGGGCAGAGAAAGGCCTTTCCTAGCCCCTGCTGCTGGGAATCCTTTAATTGGGCATGCCAGGGACGAGAAGCAGGTGCTACACCACTGATCCTACCTGCTTCCTCTAACAGGGTGTGATGGTGAAGTCATATGAAGCTGCTTTATATGCCATTGTGAGACGGAACATGATTTTGATTTTCCCCAAGGGTTGATTAGAATTCTTTGGCCATGCTGTTGTAGACCCATGTCTTCTTTGGACATGGAATTGTAGCAGAAGAAGAGGAGAGAGTTGGTTTTTATACTCCACTTTTCTCTACCTTAAACAGTCTCAAAAGAGGTTTACAACCTCCTTCCTTTCCTCTCCCCACAACAGACACCTTGTGAGGTGGGTGGGGCTGAGAGAGTTCTGAGCAAACTGTCACCCAGCAGGCTTCCTGTGGAGGAGTGGGGAATCAAACCCGGTTCTCCAGATCAAAGTCCTCTGCTCTTAACCACTATAACCAAACTGGTTTTCATATTTACCTTTCGCTTACCCACTTGGGGAGAAATTACCTCCCCCCAGCCTGAATTTCTGGCCCTTGTGGAATTGAGGAGCTGGAAAAAAGTAAGTTCCCTGGAATGACGCTCTAGGAATTTCCCCTAGTCTCTATGGTGAATAGCATAAAGACTTGGGGAAGCAGCCTAGAGCATCATCTGGAAATGCAATCATCACCTCCTCCCCAAACTCCACCCTCCCCAGGCACCACCCCACAAATCTCTGAAGTAGTTTTAGGAACTCTTGGATGTCAGGTGCCAGGTAATAGCACTTTGGAGTCAGCTTCAGATTTTCTCACTTTTTTTCCTTCTTCGAATGGTCTAGTTACAAATTGTGCAACAGTTGATGCAAATTACACGCCAGGAGACATTTCAATTAATTAACAGCTCTTGAAGCTAAAAATTACAGGTGCGAAGATAGTGTTTTAAAAGACTTCAGCTGATCAACCAAACAATTTTTTATGGGGGGGTGGTAAAACTAAGGAAAGGATGATGAAAGGTGCCTTGAACATCAATGAACTCCAAAAGAATTGAAAATAGGTTACTAATCTAAGTAAACAATAAAGGGTAAGACTTTAAAAAAAAAAGAGTAAGCGATTATAATCAGTGACCGATAGTCCCACTCTACATTTATTTATACAATTGGCTGCTGTGACCACGGATCTGTGAAGGAGGGTGGAATACAGGGACGCAAGGCCTCCTACTATAGACTTCCTGGTGGGATGCAATGGGAGAGGAAATAGAGAGCAAGTCCAGGTTGCACCAGCAGGATAACGTCACTTCTGAAGTCGACACTCTAGCATTTACAAAAACTCTCTGGTGAAACTAGGCCTCACCCCTACCTTTTCTCTTGGAGGTTTTCAACTGTCGCCTGGCAACCCTAGGAGGGAAACTAGAACTCTCATTGGTTGAGTTTCCAAGTCTTAGGTGAGATCTCCTGGAATTACAATTGATCCCCAGTCTACAGAGATCCAGACTACAGAGCTGTCCAGAGGTGGCAACCCTACGTGATTGGGCTATAGGAGAACATGAAGAAGAAGAAGAAGAAGAAGAAGAAGAAGAAGAAGAAGAAGAAGAAGAAGAAGAAGAAGAAGAAGAAGAAGAAGAAGAAGAAGAAGAAGAAGATGATGATGATGATGATGACGATGGAGAAGAGATTGGATTTATACCCCACCCTTCACTACCCGAAGGAGTCTCAGAGTGGTTTACAATCCCTTTCCCTTCCCCTCCCCACAACCAACACCCTGTGACAGAGGTCATTTTGTAGAAAAAGAGGTACAGGAGCTTATTAGCATAACTCATTAGCATAACTCATTTGCAAATGCCACACCCCCTGACATCACCAGAAGTGTGTCAGAAGGCAACACCCACCGCTCAAACTCCACTGGACTCTTTTGGATTGCTAGCTATTGGGGGAGGGGGGGACGCGCAGATCTGCCCTGTCAGAGGAGGGAGAGCTTGTTCCTGAATAAAACTTGGTCTTAAAGGTGCCACTGGACTGTTTTGGATTGCTAGCTATGGGGGGGGGGCGCAGATCTGCACTCACAGAGAATGGAGAGCTTGTACTTGAAGGCAGGCTGGGGGGGGGCGTGCTCTGCAACTTACCTGGCTGCTTCTTGCGCTTCGTGGCCCGACTGAGGGCTGCTGGGAGCAGGGGCTGGGGCTTGTTGCATGTACCCACCCCCTGGGCTCCTAACTGCTGGAGCTCCGCTCCTGTGTGCTCCCGCAGGAAATTACCCCTGCCCTGTGAGATAGGTGGGGCTGAAAGAGCGCTGAGAGAACTGCTCTTGAGAGAACAGCTCTAAAAGAACTTAAGACTGACCCAAGGCCACACCAGCAGCTGCATGCGGAGAAGTGGGGAATCTAACCCAGTTCTCCCAGACTAGAGTACACTCTCCTAACCAGTACACCAAACTGAGAACCACAGTCAATTGCACTGTAGGGTACTATTTGAATATGCAAAGTATGGTCCAGTGAACAGTCTTGAACAATCTAGCTGAATGATTGATGAAAAACTGGTTCCTAGTTTGCAGCCTGGCTGGCAGACAGGACATGATCTCAGCATCCCTATGGCAAATTAACAAGGCCGCTTTGTTGGTCTAGGCGCCTCTGAAGATCACCCTCCTTCCCCACCCTGAATCCTCCCCACCTGCAAAAACTAATTCTAATTTCAAAACAGAGTCTGAAAAAGTCAAGCAGCCGCCTGCGAAGGGAGATGGTGCCGGTCTCTCCACCCGCTCCACGTTTGCTTCTTCTCTGCGTGATCCGATCAAGTGGCCCCCTTTTTCCTTTCCAGTCACACAGGCTCCCTCGCTTAATTCTCCTCTCGCAGAGATTGGAGATTAGATAGAGCCTGGATTTATAGCTAGTGAAACTTTTTTAAAAAAAGAAAAGAAGATCCGTTCCTATCAAGGATTCAAATGATTAAATATCCCACCCTAGAAATACTTTTAGCTTCACTTACAGTACAATCTCACTTACACGCCATGACAGCGCTTTGGAAATCACCCTGAATAATAGGAGCCTGAAGAGAGAGAAATAGAAAACGGGGGCGGGGGGGCTGAGAACCGCAAAAGTTGAGTAAGAGACAAAGAAGCAAGTGAAGAAACACCTGAGCAAGAGAAGAGGGGGTTCCCTGCCCCCACCTCCAGGACTAAAACAGTTCCATCTGAGTCCAGTAGCACCTTGGAGACTGAGGTCCTTTACGCACTTGGATCTCAATACCATGCATTTATCCCTGGTTATAACAGCATCTGTTTATCCTGGGACAAGTGTGGGGTAAAACCAGGGTGACATCAATGTAATTTGGAAACAACAAAAAAAGACCCTAAGATAATTACAGGGGATAATTACAGGGGTGAACTCATAGAACGTAAGACAGGGTTGAACCAGGATTTAAGGTCTGGTGAGGAAAGGACTTGATGAGCGTTTCTGAGCTGTTTCCTTGCTTACTCAGATGGGCATTGTAATTCCAAGAATGTCTGTTGTAAGTCCTGTAGGTAAGAATCTCTGTCTGAGGAATCGGAATAGATGTGGCTATAGTGTGGAGTTAGCTGTAGATGGTCAGCTTGTTCAGTAGTTGGTCTCTAAGCAAACTCCGGAGCACGGCGGAAGACAGGAGGGCCTGGCGTGATGTGGCCCATAGGGTCGCTAAGAGTTGGACTCAACTGTGTGACTGAACAACAACAAAGATGCTACTAGACTGAAATCTAACTGTTCTACTGAAGCCTGACATGGCTAGCCTCCGAAACTATCTGCAGCGCAAAAGGCATTGAAGATTCCACCACAATGCAGCAACGGACTTTTGGTACACACCTTGGGCTGTGACCTCTTCAAATTCCTCAAAAAGATCAGAAGAACCTGGCTGGATCAGACCAAAGGTCCATCTAGACCACCATCCTGTTCAAGAAAGAAATCCACACTTGGATACAAAGCTCACTTCACAGGGGTGTCGTGAAGATAAATGGAGAAAGGGACAACCAAGAATGCCATCCTCTGCTCCTTGGTGGAAAAGCAGGATAAAGACAGCATAAATAAATCAAATTGATGGATTCTAGATGGAAATAGACAGCAAATGAAGGGAATATGTTTGTTGCAATATTTATATGTTGTCTCTGAGGGGAGGGCAGAGGATATAGAAGATAGCGATGCCTTTGGTTCACATACTGAAGGCCCTCTGTAGTTCTAGAAATTCCAGTTTGTATTCTCTGGTTTGGATCCAGCAGAGGTTCCATATATCGAAGTGGTGTAGTTGCCAAGTGTGGCTTGGGGAAATTCCTGATGATTTGGGGGTGGAGTCTGGGGAGAGTGGGATTTGGGGAGGAAAGGGACCTCAGCAGGGTATAATGACATATAGCCCACCCTACAAAGCAACCATTTATCCAGGGTAAGAGACCTCTTTCATATGGAGGTTAGTTGTAATTCTGGGAGATCTCTGGGCCCTACCTGGAGGTTGATATCTCTAGAAAGGGGAAATTTTTGCTGATTTTCTCTTTCCATTGGAGACCTCTAACACCCTCACCCCACTTTATTTCGGAATCTCCTGTCCTGTGGAAGCAGCATTTTGGGGGTGTTTGGAGCTACAGCAGGGACCAGGGAAGTCTCAGTTTGCTGATGGAAATACCTTCCACAACCGGAAATTACCAATGGATCAAAGTCTCTGACTTTTCTTTGTTGTGTTCCCATGGATCATGCAGTATACCCCCACCGCACAGAGTTTCGCCCAGTCATAGAAGTGTGATATGGAGTGCAGTAAATAAATCTCCTAAGAAGTATATTGCAAAAAAAAAAAAAAAAGTAAACTTATATTTATTCAAGTCGATCCAGTTCACATTCAGGTTGCAGTTTAAAGGAGAGAAAGAAGTCTAATCTAAAGAGTAGTTTCTCTATCACAAATGGACAGCTTGTCCGGCATCATGTGCGTAGGAGTATAGGGCATTGTCTCTACAGGAGAGATCTGCAAAGACATGTGACTCCATGGAAGGTCATGTGAAGTGAGTGAGAGGACAAAGTGAGAGAGGAAGGGTCAGAGGGCAGCTCCCAGGTTAAGACTAGGGGTGTGCAAAAAAAAACATTCGGCCCATTCGGATTGCGCTGAATTGGGCAGAATCAATTTCAGCTGGCAGTAAGATTCCCGAATGTCAGTTTCATCAGTACCAGCCTATTGGGGAGTCTTTCCACCAGCCAAATGTCAATTTCAGCCCCATTATATCCTATCTGCCATTGAAGTCAATGGCAAAAACATACGGTATATTCTAGGGGCAGGAGGGGAGGGGGCTTGAGGGAGAGGCTCCAAACTCACGGAGTTGCTGCTGGAGCCTCTCCCCAAGATACCAACCAAGTTTCAAGAGCATTGGACCAGGAGGTCCAATTCTATGGGCCCCCAAACAGGTTGCCCCCATCCCCTCCATTGTTCTCTGTATTGGGGGAAAAAGTTACTGCCTGCAGCAACCCGAATGGGGTCCGAATGGGCCATTTTCGGGGGTGCATTCGGTTTGGACGAACCGAATGCACATCCCTAGTTAAGACAAAGAGAGGCATCCCATTCAAGGAGATAACACCTATATACACTTCGAGTGAGGTAGCATCCCCCAAATGTCCAGGCATGCTGAGTTGCTCATGCCAACATTCTGGTACACACCTTGGGCTATGTGCTAACGATAATCCAGTGAAGCAGGTCAGGCTAAGAGAGAAAGAGCCAGAGTGACTGGCCCCATGAGCTTCGTGACTGAGTGAAAGTTTGAACCTGAGTCTCCAAAATTCTACTCTGGCACTAACCCCCACATTATACTGAGAATCCCCGGACAGTTACTTATCATATAGATAGCCTTATTCAAATCACAAGCTGCAAGCAGTGCCCCCAAATGTTCAAAAACATTTGCTTCGTACTGAACACTCAAAATTGTTCCAAATTGTATTGGCAATGTTTTGCACAGGCACATTCTTGCACTGCTGTCCCACAGCTGTTCCCACCCAACCCACGTGAAAGGGGGGAAGAACCCTTATGAATGATTTGTCATGGTGATGAGGGAGAAGCTGCATGTCTTGTCTCTCTTGCACTTCGGTCTTTCCCATTTTGCTTTCCTGACATTCAAACATAGCAGCTTTCATGTGCATTGAGGGTTCTAAACTGGAACACCGATTGCTTATGCATTCCCAAACTGAGCGCTTGGATTCAGTCTAGACAGTTCCGAGCATTTGCCAACATGACAAGCGCTGCTGTCTGATGAGTGACCCTGAACACACAAGTGCAAACACAGCTTCTGATTGTATATGACTCATGACCTCCTGTAACAACCCTGGGGTATACATAAACCAAGCTATCCAGCACATTGCAAACATGCATCGCCACTGACTGCCCCGACCGGGATAGCCCAGGCCAGCCTGATCTCATCAGGCCTCGGAAGCTAAGCAGGGTCGGCCCTGGCTGGTATTTGGATGGGAGACCACCAAGGAATACCAGGGTCGTGACATGGAGGCAGACGATGGCAAACCACCTCTGAACGTCTCTTGCCTTGAACACCCTATGAGGTCGCCATAAGTCAGCCGTGACTTGACAGCCCTTTCCACCACTACATGGCCAATGGCTACCTAGCAAGCCACCATGTTGTCTGCCGCCAACTTTGCCACTGCAAAACTATTGGAAATACCACTCCTTTTAAACTGGCAACCAGTCCTTGATGTGATAATACGAGGTGCTTGTCTCAAAAGGCAGCAGCCATGGCGAACAAAATAAATTTGACTGCTGAAGGTCTTAGTTGCCGAAACCAAATAATCCTTGTATTGGATGTGTCGTCTGAGTCTCAGCCTGCCTGCATGACATGTTGGCTCATCCCCCCCTTGACAGCGATTCCATACTGACTGGGTAGCCTGTGTTCCTGGTTTTTGTTGTTGTTCAGTTACACAGTCGAGTCCGACTGTTCGCAACCCCATGGACCAGATCACGGCAGGCCTGCCTTCCGCCGTCCTCTGAAGTTGGCTCAATTTCATGTTCGTTGCCTCTATGACACTGCCTCACCATCTCATCCTTTGCCGTCCCCGTCTTCTTTGACCTTCAATCTTTCCCAGCATCAGGGTCTTCTCCAGTGAGTGCTCCCTTCTCATTTGGTCGTAATCTTTTTGGAAAGCCAAAGATGTAGCAGCTCATCAGCATCTCCTACCTGCATGAAGCCGCGTGCCCCAATCTGAATGTCTGTAAAGCAGCCACACTTTGCAATGGTGGTTATGAATTGTCTCAATGGCTCTCATTATGCAGGTTGATGCTGCATAAAATCACCATTGGATGTGACGGGAGAAAACAGATTAATAAATAATTCACCCCGGCCAGGCGCAGGACTTCGCCATTGCCATTTCTTCTCGGTCCCCTTTTCCCACTTTCTGCTCGTTAGCTGGGGGTGAACGGCTAAGGAAAGAGACAAGAGGCCTCCCTCTGCCGTATGGCGCAATTAAAGTCCAGCGTCGGAGCCCATCGTTCAGGCCAGCTAATTTAAGCGTGGCAAAGACACCTCGATGGCCTGCAAAGGGGAATGTGGAGCGCACCTGACAGAAGAAGAGATTCACTTCTCACCTTGCACACGGAGTTCTGCCAAAGCATATGCCCAATCTTGCTCAAAGTGACAATGAATTATTTAAAAAGCTAATCTGCAAGCAGGCTGTTGCTGACTGTCGCTTACCCCTGCTTGAGACACCCTCTGAGGAAAGGGATGGGAAGAGAAATCAGGTAGATGCTGGGCATATGAGATGTCCTGCTGGATCAGACCAATGGTCCATCTACTCCAGCATCCTGTCTCACACAGCACCCAACTAGTTCCTCTGGGTTTGAGATTCCCCCCCCCCAGTGTGCATCACCTTATGCTTACGGTCCAGGGCTATTTTTGGGCAGGAACGCACAGGAACGGTGTTCCGGCTGGCTCCCGAGTTGGCCACACTTGGCAGGAACTCATTAGCATAACAGGCCACACCCAACAGCAGAAACTCATTACGATTGGCTACATTAGGGATGTGTGGTCTAACATGCAAAGGAGTTCCTGCTACAAAACAAGCCCCGGGTTTTGACAACAAACAAGGTAAACAGAATAAGAAGCAAAAGGTGGGTGTGGCTGGATGACCAGACTTCTGGTAACATGGGGTGTGTGGCCTAATATGGTAATGAACTGTGCTGTCAGGTGTGTGGCCTAATATGCTAATGAGTTTCTGCTGTTGGGTGTGGCCTATTATGCTAATGAGTTCCAGCTGGACTTTTTCTACAAAAAGAGCCCTGCGCTTACCAACATTGAATTTCATTTGCCATGTTGTTGCCCACTCACTAGTTTGTGGAGTTCCTCTTGGAGCTCTTCACAGTCAGCCTTGCTTTTCACCATCTCGAATAGTAAGTGCCCATTTTCATCTAGTATGTAAGGACAAAAATTCAAGAAAGAGTTTGTGGGACCACCCTTGAAGGCTGTTCTGGCTTCATAGAACCCAAGAACCCAAGAAATAGAACCCAAGAATAGAAAACAAATGTTGCAACAACTAGGCTGGGATCTTTCTTCCTGAGGTGTGAAGAGTTTTTTGCATTTTTGTTTGTCTTAATTGCAGATTATTTTTAATGTAAGGAATAGGTTTACCAGCCTCTGGGTGCGGCCTGGAATTCTTTCAGATTTACAATTGATGTCCAGACTATAGAGATCCATTCCCCTGGAAAAAATGGCAGCTTCAAGGGGCAGACTCTGTGGTATTACATCTCTAAAGAGCTCCCTTCCACCCATAAATGCCACTCTCTCCAGGCACTATCTTCTAATCTCCAGGGGTGTCCCAGGCCAGAGCTGCCAACTCTATGGTAGCTCCTCACTACAGCCCAAAATGATACAGTTCACTTTACCATGGCAAGACTCTACCTCCTCATCATGCTGCATCTAGACCTGGTCTGTAGGCCTGAGTTCCATGTGCTTCTGATGAATTTGTCTCTTATTTTCCACTGTAAGGTTGTTGTTGCTTTTCTTGGTTTGTTGGATTTTCTGGTTGCCTTCTGTTAGTGGGCTACCCATTTCCACCTTTTTGCAGATTAGTTAGTGATTTAGGGTAACGTCACACATGTCATAGCTTGATAGGTAGGCTCCCTTTCCTCCACAACATGATCAGCGAGACAGGTGGGCACCTCACTACACACTTTGGAAGCACTACTTTTACTTGTAGTTAAGGGCACTTTCATGCATGCTGAATAATGCACTTTCGATCCACTTACGACACACTTTGTAACTGGATTTTACCGTGTGAAACAATAAAATCTCCTTGCAAACAGTCACTAAAGTGCATCGGAAGGGGATTCAAAGTTCCTTACTCTGCATGTGTGAAAGCACCTTAAGTCTGGTTTATATATAAAAAAAAACACTCCAGGAAACTGGCAGCTATTTTCATCCCTTCTTCTCCTATGCAGTAGGGTTGCCAGCTCTGGGTTGGGAAATACCTGGAGATTTTGGGGATACAGCCTAGGGAAGGCAGGGTTTGGGGAGGAGTGAGGTAGGATGCCATAAAGTCCACCCTCCAAATCAGCCATTTTCTCCTGGGGAACAGATTTTGATCACCTGGGGATCAATTTGTAATAGCGAGAGATCTCCAGGTGCCACCTGGAGGTTGGCAACCCGAACTATGCAGAGAAGCTATCTGGGGGCGCCTTACTCAAATGGCTGGTAAAATCACACTGCTCGGTCCAATTTGCTTGAAACTTTGGAGGTCTTTAGAAGAGAGGGGGGGATTAGGTCCCCTCATATTTTGATACTGTTTGGTGATTTTTTTTAAAAAAGCCACTATCATTTTTCCATACATGGAAAACAATTCAATGGAACTCTCTACCTGGTGACATCTGTGCCCTGAGGGACCCTGCTCAGTTAGGGTTCCCAAATCGGCCCGGGGGGCGGGGATTCCCCCGCTTTGCCGGCCCGATTTCCGACGGGCCGAAAATCGGGCCCGGGGGAAACCCCACCCCCGCGTGTGCGTCACCCGGAAGTGACGTCGCACGCTGGGGGCGGGGCCACGCTATTTGAGGGGAAAACAAAGAGTTTTCCCCTCAAATGGCAGCCATTTGAGGGGAAAACTCTTCGTTTTCCCCTCAAATAGC
>NW_015162507.1:64161-81005 GCF_001447785.1 Gekko japonicus
CAGCAGGGTGTGTAAAACAGAGATGTTCCAGCAACGGCTCACACTGTGCTTCTCATCATGGCCTCATCCATCACCAGGCCCTGAGCCGCCTGAGAGATGGAGTGAAGCCTACTCTTATGCCATCGTTAAGTCCAGCTGATTGCATTGTAAATTAAATTGAATCATTCTGCTTATTTTTACCTGTTGTGCACTGCCTTGAGCCCTTCAGGGAAGGGCAGTCTATAAATTTTGATGATGATGATTATGGTGGTGGTGGAGGAGGAGGAGGAGGAGGGGAGGAGAAAAGAGAAAAAGAACACAATGAATTTGAGGCTACAGCAACATCTCCAAGAATTCTTAAAACCGATATGGAATTAAATTATGAGATGGAATTAAAAAGATAACTTTTCCAGCGCACACTTCTAATTATGAATCCCCAGGAATTATACCTCATCTCCAGACTACAGAGATCAGTTCCCCCGGAGGAAATGGCTGCTTTGGAGGGTGGACTCTTTTTGGCACTGTACCCCACTGAGGTCCCTGTCGTCCTCAGGTTCCATCACCAAATCTCCAGGAATTTCCTGACCTGAATCTGGCAACCCTACCCCTCCCAGTGGCCAGGGGGGACTTGGCAGCCCTACCTCTAATCTACTTTACAGGTGTGTGTGCTGCCTTTGAGTCCACATGGTCAGCAGCATTCAACACCTTTAGAACTTACTGGATCAAGCTATGGTTCCCAGGATGAGAATACACACACACACACACAAAATCTGATCCAGTTTAGAACACTTTGCAAGCACACTTGGCTTTGAGAGTCAGGGAAGCAAAAGGGGAAAGCCATGTCGTTGCCTCCTGCCCACACACACACCCTGCCACTGACGGACTGAGAAAGGAAAGAACCTCTTGTGAAGGCGGGGGGTTTCTTCTGCCAGGTGGGTTGGACAACTAGCACCAGTGTTCCCTCTAAGCTGAGTTAGTGTGAGCTAGCTCACAGTTTTATAGCCTCCGGATCACACATTTTTGTCTCAGGAAGAATGGCTCCAGGGCAAACTAATTTATGCAGTAGTCAAATTGCTCACTCATAAGTTTAATGCCGGTAGCTTACAAAGTAGAATTTTTACTCATAAGACTCCACAGCTTAGAGGGCACATTGACTAGCACACCAGGACAGCTGCAGGAAAGCAGTGCAGAAAAAAACAGGTGCTCAAAACACTTGCAGTTCAATTTGGAACTGAGCACTTGAAAGAGACAGGAAGCAAATATTTTCTGAGCATTTGGAGTCATCTGTGATTCAAGCAGAACAGTGTTTGTCCAGCATGGCACAGATCTGGCCCCCCATCTATCCCATGTTAAAATCTGCCTTCAGATTATGTACTTTGATTAATCAATTCTAAGTGGTAAGGAGAAAGCATTTTGCACATGCTCAGATGCACTCTCTAAAACTGTTTTGAATATCCCCAATCTTCAAAATGGGTCAAGGCCCATGGTCATCCTGGTACCAGTTCAGTGCACTTTGTAATTCAGTTTGGGTTGCATCTTTCAAAAAACGGGCACTGATTAAAGGATTTTCATCAGCAGAGCACAACTTCCCTGCCTCCCCCACGCATGACAGCTCCAATCCCTCCCAAATTGCTACTGCTGGAGGATGGGGGACTCCCAGGTAGACCACGAGGGAGGAGCTGGAGGTCTGTACGGAGAAGGGAGAATTGGGGGGGGGGACTTCCTTTTCCATCAGCGGAAATCCTCCAGAGGATTCAACGTATTACTTTGTCTGACAGTGTGTAATTAAGTATAATTGATGAGCAATAGATTTAGGACAGTCATAAAAAGTACTTCACACACACACAAAGTCAAAAGTCAGCTCATTGAACACATTGCCAGAAGATATGGTCATGGCCACTAATTTGATGGTAGTCGAAAGTACCATCAAGTTGCAACCAACATATGGCAATCCCACAGGCAGGGCTATTTTGGGGCAGGAACGCACAGGAACGGAGTTCTGGCTGGCTTCCAAGTTGGCCACGCCCAACAGGGACTCATTAGCATAATAGGCCACACCCAACATCAGAAACTCATTAGGATTGGCTACAATTAGGGGTGTGTGGCCTAACATGCAAAGGAGTTCCTGCTCCAAAAAAAAGCCCTGGGTTTTGTCAACAAACAAGATAAAGGGAATAAGAAGCAAAAGGTGGGTGTGGCTGGATGAGCACACTTCTGGTAACATGGGGGTGTGGCCTAATATGCCAATGAGCTGTGCTGTCAGGGGTGTGACCTAATATGCTAATGGGTTTCTGCTGTTGGGTGTGGCCTACTATGCTAATGAGTTCCTGCTGGGCTTTTTCTACAAAAAAAGCCCTGCCCACAGGGTTTTCAAGGCAAGAGACTCTCGGAGGTGGCTTGCCATTGCCTGCCTCTGTGTGGCAACCCTGGTCTTCCTTGGTGGTCTCCCATCCAAGTACTAACGAAGGCTGACCCTGCTTTGTTTCCAAGAACTGATGCGACTGGGCTAGCCTAGGACATCAAGGACAAGGCGGTCCATATCTTAGAGATGTTTAAAAGGGGGTTAGAGAACTTCATGGGGAGGTCTATCAATGCTATCAGCCAATATGGCTCGATTGAACCTCCACAATCAGCAGCAGTATACCTCCTAATGTGAGTTATTAGGGGCAAACAAGGCAGGGTTGTCGCTTCATGCTCATCTTGAGGTCTACCTGGAAGCATGTGGCTGGTCACTGTTGGAGATTATGCTGGACTAGCAGGCCTGAGGGCTTGTCTCCATTTTAAATCCACAAGCATCTCAAGATTTTTCAATCTGTCTCAGGACCAGATGTTCCCATGCTTTCCTCCGTGACACAGAACAGCTCGTGTTAAAAAGTAATTTTGTGTCTTTGAATATATACATTTGAAAGTCTGCAGTAAAGCACCTGCCACAAACATAAAGACGGCAGAACAAAAGAAGAGATCTTAATGACATTCAATAATCTCTCGGTTGGGAGGAACCTGCCGGGAAGTCTGTGGATATAAATCCAGAATGCAATTATTTTCTTTTTGAAACCCGCGTGAAGAAATAAAGAAAAAAGGCAGAGAGACACCCATTCCCTAGAAACGGCAAAGAGATGAGGAAGCTTGGCAGCGCATGAATCTAGACAAAAAGGTCTGGTGGGAAAATCAATACGCATCCCAGTTGCAGCAAAGTGCGGATGAATGCAAGAGTCATCATGAATTCTCCTGTTATTTTTAAACTAAAAATTATCAGCAGCGGGGAAGTGAAATCTTGCAATGATACAGGAGTAGAGGAGGGAATGGTTTAGACAAAGGGAAGTGATCTTTTGTGTTAGGAACTACATTACTGATGCTGGAGCATGCGGGCTTCCCAGCTAGACAGACAGAACCCCTCCTTCATTTTGTCTCTTGAGCATTCTGGACCCTTCCCACAAAATGAGAGTGCTGTTGGTTATCTCTTGAACTTCGGGTTGCCAACCTCCTGGTGGGACCTGAACTTCTCTTAGAATTACAGACTACAGAGATCAGTTCCCTTGAAGAAAATGGCAGCTTCAGAGGGGGAACTCTATGATATGCTCCATTTTCTAGGTACAATACCTCCGCCAGATCTCCCTTCCATAGGCACCAATACCAAATCTCCAGGAATTTCCCAAGCCAAAGTGGCCAATCCTACCTGAACTACTAATACTAGCCACGCCCTTTCTCTCCATCCATTTCTGAATTCCATTTTTCATGTCTCTGTTTATTTAAAATATTTCTACCCTGCTTTGCCTCCTCAGACTCAAGGCAGGTATCAACATTTTTTAAAAAATACACCATTAAAAACACAGTCAAATTTATCCTCCACCAAATGCCCTCTGGAACAAAACTGTCTTCTCATGCCTTCCGGAATATGGCAAGTGAATTCACACACTGCACTCACTCTAGCAGGCCAATCCAGAGGAATGGGCCTACCACAGAGAAAGCCAATGACCTACAGAGACCCGTTCCCAGTTCCAAGAGCCAGTTTGGTGTAGTGGTTAAGAGCGCAGACTCTAATCTGGGAGAAGTGGGTTTGATTCCCCACTCCTCCACATGCAGCTGCTGGTGTGACCTTGGGTCAGTCATAAGTTCTTCCAGAGCCCCACCTACCTCACAGGGTGTCTGTTGGGGGGAGGGGAAGAGAACGGAGATTGTAAGCCACTCTGAGACTCCTTCAGGTAGTGAAGGGTGGGATATAAATCCAATCTCTTCTTCTTCTTCTTCTATAACTGATCTCCAGAGACCAGTTCTCCTGAGATAACAGCTGCTTTGGAAGGTGGACTCTATGGCATGATACCCCCAATGAGGTCCCTCCCCTCTCTAAATCCTGCCCTCCTCAGGTCCACCCCCAAATCTCCAGGAATTTCCCAACTTAGAGAGGGGAACCCTATGACCTCATTGTTGCCATATGGAAAGTCCTAGGAGAGGGTACCACCAGCATGCTGGGAGATGCAGTTTGAGAAATATGAGGACTCCAAGCAGCTACAAAACACTGGGATTATATGTTCTGGAAGACTGATCCCAAAGAGGAGTCTTGCCATTGCGTTTTCTACTAACTGAAGCTTCTGAGACATCTTCAAAGGCAACATCACGCACAGTGTGGTACAGTACTTCGGTCTGGAGGTTACAGCCAAGTGGATCAGTGTGGCCAGGTCACCACCAGAGTCTAAACAAAGGGGGCCTTTGGTTTCAGTCGCCAGAAGGATAACTACAAGAAGATCGAGGAACCAACTATAAGAAGAGTGGATTGTGTCATCACAGCCATCGGGAATTATTGTTATTAGCACTTTATTGAGTTGTATAGTTAAATGGTTTTAGAATTGTTTTAATTCAATTAGTCATGTTTTACTGTAAATTATGTATTGATTTTACGCAAGCCACCCTGAGCCGGCTTTGGCTGGGAGGGCAGGGTAAAAATCCAATAAATAAATAAATAAATAAATCTGCAGGTGGGACCTGGAGATCTCTCATAATTAGAACTCATCTCCAGGCGACAGAGATCAGTTCCCTGCTTTCAGGGGGGGACTCTATGGACCCCACTGAGGTTGCACTCCTCCCCAAACCCCTCCCTCCCCAGGCTCCACCCCCAAAATCTCCAGGAAGTTAGTGACTCTGCTTAAAAGCCAAGACGACTTAAAAAGAAGCACTCCTAGCAAAGCTGTAAAAGACAGCTGTGGCTCAGAATGAGGATTTCAACCCATTTGTGGGCCTTCCGCTTGCTGAAGGGTAGCACTAGGATAGCCGTGTTACTCTTGGGTTAGAGTTCTTTAAAAGCTACCTCAAAGAGCACCGTGGAGACTAACAGCATAGTTCTAAAGAAAATTACACCCTCCTAAATCCACTGAAGTCAATGGGTTTAGAAGGGTGTAGCTCTGCTTAGCACGGCACTGTGATTCTCCTTGGAGCATAAACCGCTATGAGGCTCATTCTCCAAAGAGTGCATGCTATGAAAACAGTGAAGAACGGTTATTGATCTTCCTCAGGGAGCAAGCGGTTGCTTGGACTAGACTGCTTCCAATCTCTTTTTACCAAAATCATTTGCAGGAAGAAAGAAAACCAGAGACAATTAAGTAATTACAAAAAAAAAAAAGGTATTTTGCCTGGCTGAGTTTTGTGCTGGCAAGGCAATTCAGGCAAACACAGGAGTGTGATATGCTTCTCAACTAGTATTTCCCCCCCTTTCTTGTTACAAAAGAAAGGATAATTCCAAAATTCTCTGCATCCGAATTTATCCCCAGATTTTAAAGCACTGTTTCTTGCTTTAGGAATTCTGCATTATCCAGGATTTGATTTCCATTTTTAAATCCGAATAACACTGTTTGGTTCTGCTTTCACTTAATTTGGTTCTGCCCCCCTTTCTACATCAAGTATGTTCAAGCACACGCCAACAAAATCGTGCTAAAAGTAATCTCAACGTGGCTGTGTGGGAGCAGCTCTATTAGGGTTGCCAGGCTGAGCTCAGCAACCAGTGGGAGGGTTGGAGGTCAGGAACATGGAGGGTGTGACATTGGCACCAACATCACTACATCACTTCTGGGCACAACCTGGAAGTGAGAATGGGTAGCTCTAGGGATCATTAGAAACTCTATAGTTTTACCCAGAAATGACATGCCAGCATAGAGACTGGTAGAGTGTTGGGTTTTTTTTTAATTTTCCTGCCACATCTCAGAGAAGCAGACAATAAGGAACCCTCTCACCATACGAGGAGGCCGGGCAGTCCTTACATATCAAGATTCTTGTTATGTGGTTTTTCACCATGGCATAGCGGAACAGCAATAAAATGCTGCATAAAAAAAGAATCTTAATGTTATCATGCATACATTCATATCTACTGTACTTTTTAATAATGTTTAATCAATGTACAAATTAGGGTCGCCAAGTCTGATTTTTGCTGCAGCAGGGGACTCCCGGCTGGCAGCTGGAGCACGCGTGCACACCGCATCCACATCACTCAGAAGTGACGCGATCACACTGGGCACGCTGGGAGCGGGGCCACGACCATCCGAGGGAAAACCATTGAGTTTTCACTCGGATGACCGTGGCCATGCCCCCAGCGTGCCCGGCGTGGCCGCGTCACTTCCAGGTGACATGCACATTGGGGTGGGGTTCCCCCTGGGGCCCGATCCACCAGCGGTGGGGAACGGGCCTCTGGGGCAGGGGTTTCCCTGCCCCCCGGGTGGACTTGGCAAGTCTAGTACAAATGCACATTAGCAATGCAGAAGGGAGGGGGGAGATGCAAATGAATTGCAGGACCTGGAAACTGTGCAGCCTCTAATTCCTGGATTAATTTTACGAATTCCCCTAGTTACATCAGCATTAAGGACAAGTGGAACACAGCACAGAGCAAACTTCCAGAATGCTAAAAGAACGGCATGTGGGAAATCTTCTCATCCCTAACTGTAAATTGTCCCTGTGCTGCTATATTCTCTCTCCCTCGATTAGTGTCATACTTACGGATGGCCCCAGAGGGTAGATTTGAGTTCTCCCGAGGAAGGGAGCAGGAGTATTTCTGTTCGCTGCATTATGAGGAACCAGAGTTTCATGTGCTGAAGACACCGAATGCTTGCAAAAGGGCTGCTGTGGTGATCTGCTATGTTTTATTTCCACTGTGGATATTTTTGTTCTGCTGATGTAGACAGTCATCATGAACCTTTTTTATGTCTCATTCTATCCAATTTACTTCCCATTTGTGGGAAAAAACACAAATAAATTGGAGGCCAGATGCACAAATACTTGCACAAGCTGGGCTGAGAAAAAGGAAAAACAGAGGCTGCATGCATATCGGAACACACATCTGAGTGCAGCGGGTGGTCAACAACACCATACTGCTGGCAAGGGGGGAGGCACCTTGCAAAGTACATTCCAATGCACCTTTGCATTAGGCTTGCTAGCCTTTGGCTGGTAACGAGCAGGAGGATCAGGGCAGAAACATGAAGAAATAGCATCGTGCAACACTGCAATGCCATCTCGAGCCAAAAGAAGGAAGTGACATCACTTGTTATGAGTTGCTTTAGGATTTCCCTAAACTTTATAGTAAAACCATAGAATGTGATACAGTGACATCACTTCCTCTCTTTTTTTGGCCAGAAATAACATTGCAGTGTTTATTCCAGGTATGAGCTCCCATGTGCAAGGCACACTTTTCAAATACATTGGAATGGTAGATGAGGTTCTAAATTTATAGACAGGGTAAAAAGGTAAAGGTTCCCTTGCTCGTAATCCAGTCAAATCCGACTCTAGGGTTGCGGTGCTCATCTCCGTTTCAAAGCTGAAGAGCCAGCGCTGTCCGAAGACGTTTCCGTGGTCATGTGGCCAGCATGACTAAACACCAAGGCACACGGAACGCTGTTACCTTCCCACCGAAGTGGTACCTATTTATCTGCTTGCAATTTCTTGCTTTCGAACTGCTAGGTTGGCAGGAGCTAGAACTAGAGACGGGCGCTCAATCCATCATGGAGCACACTCGGGTCTCGAACTGCTGAACTACTGACCTTCCACAGCCTGCAGTTCAGCGTCTTAACCACTTGAGCCACCGCAGCTCCTATAGACCAGGGCTTAACAGCAAATTAACATGTAGCATGATGATCTTTAAGTTACACAAAGTGAAAAACTAAATAACAAGTTAAGGTTATAAGGTCAACAGTTGTAAAGCCATAAATACGTCAAAATAGCAGATAAATGTCTAAAGGTGTTTTTTTCCTAACTGTCGGAAGTAACAGAATCAATTATTTCCTTTCAGGCATGGAGGGCACTTAAAAGCATATTTAGAACTGGATGTAATGTTGTCAGCAGACATCCCAATATTCCTTGCATTCAATATTCTAATATACTATTCTGAAAAAGAAATACACTAAAATACAGAGGATTTACAGGATTTGAAGAAATACTACGATCTATTTAGCACAACAGTCGACACGCTTTCACCTGTCACACCAGTTTGAAAAACTACTTTTTAGTGAAAACACAGAACCTCACTGGCACAACAATTGCTTAGAAAAACACAACTGTCCTGGATGGATCTAATTTAAAAGGAGAAGCCATTTGCTGGTGCACACCAGATTTAATAGACCTGGGCCAACTTCATCAGATGCATATAGTACATCTTCACCAGGCACAGACATATGCACACTGTAAACATCAGGGCCAAAAGGCCACAGGAGCAGAAAATTCTGCAGAAACGAAATACTTTGCAAATCCCTAACTTGCAGTACTTTCCGTTGTTGGTGTTCAAAGCCCCACACTTGATTAGGGACTTGCAGATATGCTTGGGGAGGGAAAGCTTTTGGTGCATGCGGTCATTGTGAATGTTTTCATTTTGCCCATATTTGGCTGATGTTCCCAATTTCTTCTTGCATCAATTTAATACCCACTTAATGCCAATTGCACTGTGCTCAGACACTATTTCTATGCAATTGACCTACAAAAAGCATCAGTTTTAATGGTTGGGGGGGGGTTGTTATCAAATTCATGTTTACGATTGGGTGGGAGCAGGGGGAGCTAACTACAGTTTGGTCCCAAGTGGCAAGAGATCATGGCAGAAACAGGAACATTGAAACTTACACATTATGTTCCCCAGACTGTCAAATCCCCATTCTCCATGACTGCAAGTTTGAACTATATCTCCCCCCAAGCCCCATAAGCATAGCCCCATAAGCATAGCCCCATAAGCTCCCTGGGTTCTCTCTCTCCCCATAACAAGAAGAAAAATTGTATCGAAATTTATAATATCTTTAAGCCCCGAGATCACAGCTTGCTACTAATTATAGGAATAAATAACTAGTGACTTCAGCCATCTGTTCGGTATTTGGCAGTGCCTCGGCTTCTCGGCGGAACTTCTGCCACCTGGGAGCATTCACAAGGCCCTCCGAGAGTCGGTCACGGTGCCCTCTAAATCCACAGATGCCACGTACAAGAGCCGTCTGCGAAAGCAGCCCCCAGAGCCCTTCCGCGTCCAACCCCTCTCATTTCTCGAACCCCGGAGGGGAAGTAATTGATGCTCTCAATTTACTTTCATTAGTTATTCGGGTTGAAGGGAAAACTGCAAATAGAGTTGCATCAGGAAATGGCTATTCAAGGCTTTGGCTGCGGGCTGTTATTTTCATTCGAAGGCAGCATGGCCTGCATCTAAAACATGTGTTGATATTTCTCCAAGCCAGTCTCTTCCTTAAGCCTTGACTCCTCCACGGTTTCTTCCCGTGAGTCCCGAGTCCTCCTCCTAGAAATGCCATTGAACCCTGAACCTTCTGCAAACAACGTTTGTGCTGTACTATTGAGCTATGAGAAAACCAGGCGGAGGAAGTTATTTCTCAACACCGTAAGGTGAGTTTTATCGGCTATAAACACAGGATTGCCAGCCTCTGGGTGTGGCCTGGAGATTTCCCTGAATTACAACTGATCCCCAGTTGAAAATCTGTTCCCCCAGAGGAAATGGCTGCTTTGCAGGGTGGACTCTATAGTATTGCACTCTCCTCAAACTCCACCCTGTCTAGGCTCCAATCCCAAATCTCCAGGAATTTCCCCAACCGGAGCTGGCAAGCCAAATATAAGCAAGAAAGGGAGCAAATTTAAAATGCAGTTCAAGCAAAGTCATTCCTCATGTAAGCAGCAGCTTTACACAAATTTCTCCCACCCATGGCGAACCCAACAGACCCTACACTCGTGGAGGTTCCATTTACAGTGTCCCCAGGGAAGAGGCGGGTGAGAGAGAGAGAGAGAGAGAGAGAGAGAGAGAGAGAGAGAGAGAGAGAGAGAGCTGGGAAGCAGTGGGGTGGGGAAAAGGTTGGCAGAGAGGGTGGGAGGTACGTGGAATGTGGATCTTGAGCAGGAGGGGGTTGGCTGGTCGGCAGGAAGAGGACAACTTCTGTCAGGGGATAGGAGAAGGGAGAACCTGAGGCTGAAGCCAGTTTGACCCAGGAAGGGAAAACACCGAAATCCTAGGAAGGGTAGACTGAGGGAGAGAGTGTCTCGAAGCATTACACAGACCTGGTGGAAAAGAGAGGGAGACAGACAGAGTGAGGGACCAAACACACAGACCTCACACAGAAGGGAGAGTGAGACAACTCTCAAAGAAGGATGAGAAGGAGAGTGAAATCATATGTTGCCTGATCCTGAAGCGTGAGTTCCGGCCAAGTTTAGCTGTGTGGTGGAGCATAGTCTTGGGGTCAAACCAAATCTAGAGTGCCAATTTGAATGCTGGTGCTTCACATTTCTAAATTTTTGGGCTTCCTGGTTATGGGATGCTAGAAAGGGGGCAGGGATTATCTCATCAAGAGCTAGTTGGGGGGCCATGCTAATTTGAAAAAGGAGTTAACTAACCCAGAGAGATTGATGCAGAGGGTAGCCATGTTGGTGTTCAGTGGAACAACCAGAGTCAAGTCCACTATCACCTTAGAGACCCACCAGTTTTGGGGGTATAAGATTTCAAGAGTCAAAACTGTCGCGGTCAGTATCTGATGACTGTGACTTTTGAAAGCTTAAACCCCCCAGAACCCTTTGAGTCTCTAAGGTGCTACTGGGTGTAAGTCTAACTCAGGAAGACTGATTGATTTTCTGTCTAGGGATTCCAGGTCTCCTCCTATGGCAGAACACCTCCCATCCCCAGGTTCCCAGCTTTTGCTGCTGATCCAAACAGGGGGAAAGTCAGTTGTGTAATCTTGGAGAAGTCCTAGCACTTCGCTACAATGCCGTTACATCATTTCTGGTTTTGTAATGGAGGGTGGCACGCACCATGATGTCACATGGTATCTCATTCCCTGATGTCACTATGCCCCACTCCCAAAAGCTCAGGGAGGCGGCCAGCAGATAACCGGCAACACTATTCCTATCTGATGGTTTGGCATCCCTTGGGATATTTGCTGCATATGAGGGAATGTCTCTCAGTGGCTCTCAAGCACTGGTCATCCCATTTGTCCAGGTTGGGAAAGATCTCATGGAATCACAAAACAAGCCTTTGGCTGGGAGTGGAGGTTGCAGTTCCTTGTTTATTTCATGGTTAAAAAGGTAAAGGTTCCCTTGCTCGAAAGCCAGTCGAGTCCGACTCTAGGGTTGCGGTGCTCATCTCCGTTTCAAAGCCGAAGAGGCAGTGCTGTCCGAAGACGTTTCCGTGGTCATGTGGCCAGCATGACTAAACACCAAGGCGCACAGAACGCTGTTACCTTCCCACCGAAGTGGTACCTATTTATCTACTTGCAATTTCTTGCTTTCGAACTGCTAGGTTGGCAGGAGCTGGAACTAGAGACTCACTTCGTCATGCTCACTTCGTCATGCGGCAACTCGGGTCTTGAACAGCTGAACTACCGACCTTCCACAGCCTGTAGTTCAGCGTCTTCACCACTTGAGCCACCGCAGCCAGTAATTTATTGGCTTTACTTCCATGAAGTGTAGACCAAAGCTCTTTGCCATATTTATTTATTTACTTCATTGATACCCCACTTTTCCTCACAAGAGGGACCAAAAGCATCTCATGTCATTCTCCTCCATTGTATCCTTACAAGATTCCTGTGAAATAGCTTAGGCAGTGAGCCAGTTTGGTGTAGTGGTTAAGCACATGGACTCTAATCTGGGAGAACCGGGTTTGATTCCCCACTCCTCCACTTGTACCTGCTGGATGACCTTGGGCAAGCCATAGCTCTGGCACAGTTGTTCTTAAAAAAAACGAGCAGTTTCTGTCACTCAGCCCCGCCTACCTCACAGGGTGTCTGTTGTGGGGAGGAGAACGGAAACGAGTTTGCAAGCCACTCTGAGACTCCTTTGGGTGGTGGAGGGCGGGGTATAAATTCTTCTTCTTGGCTAAGAGTGAGTGACTGGCCCAAGGTCACCCAGCAAGCTTCTACGGCACAGCAAGAATCTGGAGCTCGGTCTCTTGGATCTTAGTCTGACACTAATCACTATACCACACTGGGTCTCTGAGATGGAGTTCACCTGCTATACAAGTGTCTTCTTTGGGCTCTAGCTTTTAGGGTTTTGGTGTAACAATTCACAACAACTTCACGGATCAACAGCATTGTTTGAGTGGCATTATTGACAGATGAACCTCGCCCCAACCTCGTCATATTGATCTTTTTATCTGTTATTTACTTGTTGCAATTTTGTGTAAGCTGCTCTGAGCCTGGTCCAGCGGGGAGGGCAGGGTACAGATAAAACTAAATAAAACTCAGAGGGTCAACAAACCAAGCTGTGCCTCCCACCATGGACTACCAAATTAATTCATACTGTATGAATCGTTCTATAAAATTGACTGACAATAGGTTTGTTTAGGATATGTGACACGAAGCACTGCTATTCAGATAGTGGTGTCAATAACACAAGATTCTGAAGTTTAGAGCCAAACTCCGTCTTGCAGAATCCTAAGAATTTCAGAATACAGGGGGTGTAAGTAGGGTTGTCAGCTTCTGGTGGGGGGGGGGCTGGAGATCTCCCAGCATTAGAGCTGATCTCCAGATGATAGAGGTCAGTTCCTCTGGAGGAAATGGCTGCTCTGGAAGGTAGACTGTGGCTTTATACCCCACTGAGGGACCCTCCCCTCCCCAAACCCCACCCTCCCCAGGCTCCACCTCCAAATCTCCAGGAATTCCCCAACTCGAAAGCTGCCTTGAGTCTGAGGACTCTTTTTGTAGCAGGAACTGCTTTGCATATTAGGCCACACACCCCTAATGTAGCCAATCCTCCAAGAGCTTACAGAGCTCTTCTTACAGGGGCTACTGTTAAGCTCTTGGAGGATTGGCTACATTAGGGGTGTGTCACTTAATATGCAAATGAGTTCCTGCTACAAAATGAGCCCCACTGAGGGAAAAGGTAAGGTAAGGTATCAATGAAGCCAATAAATAAAATATTTTAAAAACCCTATATTTTAAAATCCCCGCTCAAAGAAAACTAGCTCAAGATATAAGCAGATGCTAGACGCCCACGTTTTAAAAATAAATGTTTTTAGAAATCCTTGTATGTGGGGAAAAAAACTAGCACATCACAGAGAGAAAAGAAGATGTAGCTCTTCTCCAGACATGCTAACTGTCCACAAGCAGGGCGTTATTTATCTAGGGGATCATTCTATGCTCTTTTATTATTCTTCCTTGTACAAATGTTCTGATGTATTTGCAGACATGCTGATGAATTTAAAGAAGATTATTAAACCCCCACCCCTGATTCTGGCGAATTTGACTTTTTAGCTTAAGCTCCAAAATATTTGGGGTCTTTAGGGCCATAATGAGGCTATTTCTTTCGCCTCACACTTAAACAATTTGTACACACTCCAAATAAATCTCTCTCCAGAAAGGTAGGCAAATATTGAAATACATAATGAAAGGAGAAGTCGGTAGGAGGGGGGGGACAACTATTTTAAATCTTTTAAATGACTTTCTCTGTCTCTTTCTCTCTCATTCGTAAATATTTCAGTTAGTTGCACTGAACAAACCCTCTGCTCTGGGTCTCTTCCTCAATGTCTTTCTCTCTCATTAGCGCTCCTTTTAGCTGGTTGTAACTGGTCATAAATCCTAGATGGAGAAAATAATGAAGCAAACCAGGGAATAATATCTCATCCTGCCCTCCTATCCGTCTCCTCCTACAGGAGATGTACAGGAGGAGGGATGTTCCCTCCTCCCAGCTCAAGGGCTGTAGCAATGGATGATTTCCAGTTCCTCATCCCTGCTTCTATGACCCTCCCTGGAACAAATCAAGCACTATTGGGGACTGAAGAAGACAGCTTCTGAAGTTCAGCTTCATGCTTATTTGTCTCATCCCAGTTGCCGTACAACCTGGAACAAAGACACAAATTGTATAGGTTAAATCAGGGCTCTTTTTGTAGAAAAAGCCCAGCAGGAACTCATTAGCATAATAGGCCACACCCAACAGCAGGAACTCATTAGCATATTGGGCCACACCCCCATGTTACCAGAAGTGTGGTTATCCAGCCACATCCACCTTTTGCTTGTTATTCTGTTTACCTTGTTTGTTGTCAAAACCCAGGGCTATTTTGTAGCAGGAACTCCTTTGCATGTTAGGCCACACACCCTTAATGTAGCCAATCCTAATGAGTTCCTGCTGTTGGGTGTGGCCTATTATGCTAATGAGTTCCTGCTGGGCGTGGCCAACTTGAGAGCCAGCCGGAACTCCGTTCCTGTGATTCCTGCCCCAAAATAGCCCTGGGTTAAATGTAGTGTTGCCAGGTCTTCCCCCCAGTCACTGGTGGGGGATAGGGAGTAGGGTTGCCAGATCCAGGTGGAATACTCTTGGAAATTTGGGGATGGACCCTGGGGGATACAACAGGAATCTCAGTGTTGTATAATGCCATAGAGCACACCCTCCAATGAATCCATTTTTTCTATTAGAACTGATCTCTGTACTCTGGAGATAAGCTGCAAATCCCCAGGATCCCCAGGTCCCACCTGGAAGTTGGCATTCCTATTTAAGTGAGGTATGTTGAAACCAATCTGCAGCAAAGACATTAGCTCTGTTTGGTTTTTGGACACCCCAAATGGCACAGATCTTTTCCCCCTGTAAACTGCAGGACAGTAATTCAGTACTATGGAAGAGGGAGAGGAAGAAGAGGAGGAGGAGGAGGAGGAGGAGCTGGATTTATACTTTGCCCTTCACAAGCTCTGGCACAGCTGTCCTTGAAAAATAGCAGTTTGTGTCAGAGCTCTCTCAGCCCCACCCACCTCACAGGGTGTCTGTTGTGGGGAGGGGAAGGGAAAGGAGTTTGTAAGCCACTCTGAGACTCCAAGTGAAGGGCGGGGTATAAATCCAATCTCTTCTTCTTCTTCACTCAGAGTCTCAGAGCAGTTTACAATCTGCTTCCCTTCCTCCCCCCCACAACAGACACCCTGTGAGAGAGGTGGGGCTGAGAGGGCTCTTTCAAGAACTGTTTGTGAGAGAACAGCTCTGAAACAACTTGTAACTGACTCAAGGTGACACCAGCAGCTGCATGTGGAGGAGTGGGAAAGCAAACCCAGTTCTCCACGTTAGAGTCTGCTGCTCTTAACCACTACACCAAATTGCCATGTAGGTTATGTACACAAGGCACATTGTATTATCAATGTATACATTGTAGAGAAGAGCTGTACCAACAAACCTACAAAACCTAGACCAAAAAGCAGAGAATCAAGACTGTTGACAAATATATAAATGGTTGGAAGGGTGAGGAAACATTTACTCACCCCTGAAGGACCACTGGGGTGTAGTGGTTAAAACGTCAGATTCCACGCTGGGAGATCCAGTTCAAATCCCTCATTTGCCATGGAAGCTCACTTGGCGACCTTGGGCCAGTCACATTCCTCGCCTAACCTACCCCATAGAGTCGTCATGAGCATAAAATGGAGAATTTATTGAAAACATGTTTATGCCACCTTTCCACCCAATCAGGGTGCACAAGGTGGCAACCATTTTTTTAAAAAAAATAATAAATCACTTAAATCATTAACAATACAGTGAAAACATACAGCAATCCAATTATAACCACATAAACAACAACACTAGAAGGAGGCCCAATAACCGTTACTGGGAGGAGGCCAGATAAAATTAAAAAATTCTTCACCCGCTGGTGAAGGACACTGATAGAGAAGAAAAATCTCCCCGGCGAGGGAGTTCCAAAGTTTTGGCACCATGACATTGAACACGGCTCCTCCACCCACGGAGCCAACAGGCATCTAAAGGCAGGGGCCATCTTGTCGCCCCTGGAAGGGAAGCGGCAGTGATGAGCAACGCAGGGGTCACTGCTTTGGGGGGGAGCAGCAGCATTTAAAGGCCAGCCCCACCCCACAGATTTCTCTTCTTGTGCAAGTTCCATTATCAACATTTTTAAATGCCAGGTTAGGTAGAGTGAATATCCAGGGGCAAGGACCAGAAAACAGGAATGGTCTCGGATAAATACAGGCAGTTGGAGAGGGTACAGTTCGAGCATCTCTAGACTGGGAGGTTGCCTGGCACTGACCTCTGAGAAACGTTAGGTTCTCTCCAAAGTCCTTGGATATTTTGCCCAAGAAGGAATCTCCAACTTTGCCCTGATGTTTTATTTCAGGAGCACTGTCCAGTCCCTCCCTCTTCTTCAGAGATTCCTGGGTAGGGTTGCCAAGTCAAAATATCTTACCAGTGGGGGAGCCTCGCCGGGCTCCAGGAGCCGTCCCTCGATGCGCGCGCGCGCCGCCAGCACGTCACCGGAAGTGACACGTGACGTCGATCACATTGAAGGCGTGGCCCCGATCGTCGGAGGGAAAACCATAGAGTTTTCCCTCCGATGATCGGGGCCACGCCCTCAACGTGATTGATGTGGTTGCGTCACCACTGGTGACGCAGCCACACTGCGCTTCGGGGGGCGGAGTTCCCCCTGGGGCCCGATTCCGCGGCGGCTG
>NW_015162507.1:81129-82621 GCF_001447785.1 Gekko japonicus
AACAGAGAATTTACAAATTTTATGGTGGTTTTTTTTTTTTTTTTTTACAATATAAGCAGTTCTCTGAGGCTGCCTTCCCTTACAAATATAAAAGACACTTGTCATTCTGGTGCAAGCAGATAAGGGAAATGCCAGGAATTATTTGAAATGTAAAATACTCGGGGGGGGGGGGGGGTTTGTCTTTTTTTGATTGTCGCAAAGGCAAAGAACTGGGTGAGCACAGATGGGAGGAGGGAAGGAAGAGCATGATACTGCTAAGGTCCAGCGTTTCAACGCTGCATTTGGCTTCTCAACTTTTGACTGTTCAGATCATGTTTCTAGTCCTCACAGAGTGGAAACGCATGGGCAGTGAGCATCATGCCCCCTCCTTCCTACACCATGAGTGTGCTGCTAGTCACAAGAAAGGGGTTCGTGAAAAGGAGTGTCCTCCACAAATCGACTAATATAACAAATCAGGGGGGAGGAGAATCGCCATGGGAAAGTGCCATTACGTTTCAAGTACAGATGAGCTAATGTTTCTTTTATCTTTTTTTTTTACATTTGCTGCCATTTCTACCAATGCTTAAATTTCCCTGCATTTTGGTTTTCTAGTTTCTGTGGTATGGGGGGGGGGGTTGTATTTTTAAAATATGTGCATACATGTGTGTGTGCATGCACGGATGCATGTGAGTGTGTGTGCACTTGGAGGTCATGGCAGCCTTTGGTGACTGACCCCTACCGGGGGCCTGAAGGATATCCAGAGAGGTGGCTGAATAAATGCTGCCCCTGCCTCTAGTCTTCCAAGGAGGTCTTCCATCCAAGTACTTGCCAGAATCAAACCTGCTTAGCTTCTGAGATCTGATGAAAATGTTCTTTTTTGTGTGAGTATGCTCTCTCTGTGTGTGCGCGTGCATGCACCTAGAAGTCATGGTTGGCTTCTGGCAACCCCTAGTGGGGCTTGGACGTTTCAGAGAGGTGGCTTGCTATTTCCTGGCCCCACCTCCCGCCTCTGGTATTCCAAGGAGGTCTCCCATCCAAGTACTTGCCAGAGTTGACCCTGCTTAGCTTCCGAGATCTAACAAGATTGGGCTTGTCTGGATTATCCAGGTCAGGATTGGTACTGAACCCATGCAACTGCCTTATACTGTCAGACCCTTTGTCTATCATGCTCAGCCTTGTCTGTTTTGACTGGCGGTAGTTCTCCAGGCTCTCAGGTCAAGGTCTTTCACATCACCTACCACCTGAGCCCTTTCACTAGAGATGCTAAGGATCAAACCACAACCCTTCTGCATGCGAAGTGGATGCTCTACCCTTGAGCCACGGCCCCATCCTTTGTGTCATATAGTTGAAATATACCGTTTATACGATATTTAGGCATATGCTCCTGTAGTGCAGATTCACCGATGCTCAAATAACACTGCAGAATGCAGACTTTCACAGGAAAAGTTTGGTGTAAGGAAATGGAAACTAAAAAAAACACCAAAGCATCACAGGTTTGATGTGCACAATAGGG
>NW_015162507.1:82638-106359 GCF_001447785.1 Gekko japonicus
GCAGGAATGAGAATCCCAGCATCACTCCTCTATTATAGATCAGGGGTCCCATACCTTTTTGAGCCTGCAGGCAACTTTGAAATGTTGACACAGTGCGGCTGCCACCCAGAGGTATAGCCAGCCACAAAATGGCAATGTGGGTTTTTTTAACAATCTGCACAGCCAATCAGAAGCCTTGCTGGGCAAAAGCTCCATCTGGCCCTGCCCACTTTCTAAAAACCCTTGGCGAGTGCTGGAAAAGGTGTTGGTGGGTGCCAGAGAACCCATAGGCACTGCATTGGGGACCTCTAGTATAGACCCCCCCCCAAAAAAAAACCCCTTCAGATTCCTCCTCGGATTGCGGAGTTTAGAATGTCTTCTTTCCGAAGTAGAATTTATTTCCTTATTTATTTTGGATATTTATATGCCACTCTCCGGAGACCTGCTTGAGGTGGCTTACAACAAAGATAATAAAACAAAGCCATTAAAGCACAACCATTAAGATAGGAAAACAAAGCCATTAAAACATAACCATTTAAAAAAAAAGACAGGCTGACATCATTAGAACAAGCCACTAAAGACAGGACTAATGTGCAAGAAATCCTACATTGTTTGGAGGGTGGTTTTTTCCATTTCTTTTCTTTTTTTTATACAACAGAATGCTGAGCATATATAGCTCGTTACATCTATCTGCCCATTTATGTATTTTTCTCCCTTCTGTATTACTGCTCCAGTGGTGCACATTGGTAGAACATGTGCAACAATGCAGTATTGATGTGAGTGTATTGTGGTACTATTGAAATAGTCCCAGGCCTAGAGGACATCCAAGCCTTGCTACATGTACTGATTCATGTCCGTTTCTGGATGGGAGAACTTCTGGGGAATTCTATGCTTACTTCCTTGAGTTCCATGACGAAAGAAAAGCAGGCTTTAATTCTAGTACAGCAACATGATTATTTTGGTGTTTTCCCAAGGCACAGGTGCACATGCACTGCCATCATACATTGGAATTGGATCAAGATTGGGGTTGTTGGGTGTTTTTTTTTTTGCAGTGTTATAGCTGTGCACACATTCACATCAGTAACACAGAAGAGGGAAAACATGTCTGCGAACAGAAAGAACCGAAAGGTACAGCCAACTGTGCATGCTCAGATTCCAGAATTAATTTTACACCCACGATTTCCAAAAAGGTTTTTTAAAAAATTAAAACACAGGCAGGAAGAAACTCACAGTGCAGCAACAGTTTTGCATGCCAGCAGTCTGCCAGTCTCTAATTGGTTAGTATGATATGATTTGCTCATGGAAGCTGTACAGATGGGATGTCAGAGACAAAGGTGCTGAGGTTCAAAGACACAAGACACAGCTTCAGATGACAACTTGTGAGTTTACCCCTTTAGAAAGGACCGGGATGAAAATAAAGTAACCAAGGCCCCGATCACACGGGCCAGATAACACGGGGAGACGTGGCTGTTCGCCCCAGAGCAAAATTAAGTGCGGTAGCCCGATCACACGGTCCCCCGAGTCTCTGTGCTTAGGCTGTTAGCTGGCGATCACATGGCGATGCTGCAGCATGGCAAAGAAGCGACGCGGCACAATCACACAAGCATTTCGTGTTTGTGCACATGTGCAGTTCCGTGGAGCAGCACTGCTTTCAGTTTCATGTTTGTGTGCATGCGCTTATGAAAAACATCCGGTTTGTGATGGGACATGGACGGGCGCCGGATGCCACGGGATACTAGCGCTCCCACGATCAGACGCCCTCCTGTGCCGTGCATTTTCCGGATACTAGTGCACTTTCCTTGGTACTTTTTAACTCTGCATCGTCGGTGGGACGCCACGGGTTGGCCACGGGTGCACTACGCTTCCCAGATGTCACGATGTGATCGCGCCCCATAAATCCATCTGACATCCGTGCCTTTCACGCGGCAAATTCTCCGGGTGACCGGGGCCTAAGACTGTTTCTCTGGGGGGCAAGGTTGCCAACTGCAGGTTGGAAAATTCATGAAGATTTGGGGGTGGAGCCTGGAGAGGGACCTCAGTAGGGTATAACGCCATAGAGTCCACCACCCCAAAGCAGCCATTTTATCCAGGAGAACTGATCTCTGCCAATGAGATAGCAGTTGTGATTCCAGGAGCTCTCCAGATCCTCCCTGGAAGTTGGCTATCATACACAGGAAGCTGGAAGCAGAAGAGAAGAAACACTTAAACCCCTTTTGTACCTGTGCTGTATACCAGCTTATTTTCACTCCTTGAGAGTGAGAAGCCACATTGCGGGAGTCGATTCTTAGAGAGAGAACTCCAACCAAGTTGAGACAGCAGGGTTCTCCACCACCACCACCACCCGAGCTTCAGCTGAGAGCCTGCCAGTTCCCCGGGTGCACATGGGAAACAGCTTCATCCAGTGCGATTTATTTATTGTTCCTCAAACTCTGACCTTTTCAAAATAATCCCCCTGTCAAAAGAAAATTCAGAAACTCTTTCTCGGCTTCCCTGCGAAATTCTGCTAGTCTGCTTTAAAGGTTTATTTGATACCAGGATAATCATATCAACTTGATATTCTGCACCAGGCCTGCAGTGAATTGCTTCCTTACCACTGCAAAGAGCAGCCACTAATAGGTTGCAGGCAGGTCCTGGGTGCATTGTGATTATGTAGCACCAGCCACACAGAAAGAGTCAGGCGGAACTCTGGCAGAAAAGGAAATTGGAAGTTTGTGCTTCATCTGGCCCCACCGTTCTTACCCCGTGCCCCACTTTCTAAACCCATCTCTCCATTCCAGATGTCTTCTGGCTCTGTGCCAGCATATTTTAGATCTTGGATCCCTGCTTTTTTTACCCCCAACTCCCCATTTTGGCTTTTTCTTTGTGCAAATCAAACACCTACTTCTTTATTTAGGGGGCAGCTTCTCTGTTTCTTCGCACCCAGTTTTGCTGCCTTAAACAATCGCCAGTTTTCAATATTGTTCATGTTTCAGTTAATCAGCATTGTGCATTTGTTATGGTATAACTGATGTACATTGTATGTTTAAAACCTTAGACCATGTCTACATAATAAACCAAATTTACAAAACCAACATCAACAAGCCAAGAACCAAAACTGTTAATAATGGTTCTCCATTTCTTTTCCCCCTTCCCCCTCTACCAATACACTCTGGAAAATGTAGTTTCCAGGATGGATGCTTGAAGTCCTACAACAAACATTTACCAAAGTCCATAAGATGCCACAGATGTTACATATCCCAGATGTTCAGGAGGCAAGAAAGAAAAAAGAGAATTTTCCCAGGATGTACCACGAGGATTTCCAGTCCCCCAGTGGGGGGTCCGCTGCCTCCACCTCTCGTTTTACCACAGAGTTTCTGGTGATTCCTAGAGAGGTGTGACATCACTTCTGAGTTTTTCCCAGAAGTGATGTCAATCCATTGTCAATAGTTTTCCCCACCCAATGTTGCCGCCATCGGTCTTCCACTGGTTTTCAGGCCAGGCCCTACAATTCTATGTATCACATTAAGATTTGGTATGGCCTTAGAACTATGTGGTCCTAAATTCTCCAGGAAGGGGAAAGAGGGAGAGAAACGGGAGCAAGGAAATTTCTCCTGATCAATGCTCCCTCTAAGCTGTGGAGTCTGTGAGCAAAAATTCTACTTTGTGAGCTACCGGCATTTAAGTTGTGAGCCGGTGATTTGGCTACTGCATAAATTAGTTTGCTCTGGAGCCCTCCTTCCTGAGCAAAGACAAAAATGTGTGAGCCAGAGGATTAAAAAACTGTGAGCTATCTCACACTAACTCAGCTTAGAGGGAACACTGCTCCTGACCCGCCATCAGCTCCACAGTAGTGTGTCAATTGGAGAGAGCACAGGGAGGCAATCTTTGCACCATTCAACAAATGGAGGTCCCTGCCACACGGCAGGGAAAACGACGCTCGAACTGCGGCTAATGTGAGCCGCAGCAAAGTTGAGACGGCGCGGCGGGATCTCACGGATCCCCCGAGCCACGGCGCCATCGCTCCCCGGCACGATCAGATGCCGGGGAGAAAGCGACGGTGGGGAGGGGAGCCTGGCGAACTGCGCATGCCGGGGATGCGCTGGCACAAGGACGCGCCGGCGATCCCACGGTCAGCGTTGCTGCGGCCCTTCAAAAAGAACCACCTCGGTAGGTGGTTCTTTTTTGGTGCGGAGCAGCGCTGGAAGGGCCGGATCAGGGACGGAGACAGTACGCTTCCCAGATGTTGCGGTAGGATCGCGCCCGTTTGCTCTGCCCCCGTTCCGTCCCACTCCCGGACCAAAAGGCCTCGTATGGACAGGACCTTAGAGTCCAGTGGCACCTTTAAGACCAACAAAGGTTTATTCTAGGTATGTACTGTTTCAGACCAACACAGCTGACCAACTGGATCTATTTGCACCATTCAAGACAGAGAAGAATGAACCGAAGCGATGTTTGATGATACTCCTCATGCCTGAAAGTAATTATTAAGAGTAACAAATCTTTTCTTTAAGCAGTTTGTAACCTTCAACACTTGGGCTTTTAGTGCCTTCTTTTTCTTTCTGCCATAGCTTGTAGTTTCCCCTCCCCTTTTCATTGTAGTTTTGTAGTTTTTTTTAGAAATGCAAATAAAAAAATCCCCTTTGGGGGGGGGCAAAAAAAAAGACAGAGAAGAATTGTGGAGATAGAAAATCCACCTGACACTGAAGCAGATGGTTATGGCCCGCTGAGCTCACCCTACAAGCTATTTTGTGGATAACGTTTTTAAAAGTCCGTGTTTGAATTTTGAAATTTTCATGTAGAACGAAGCTGCACTTTAAGGAGTGGCCCATCCATCTTGAAAACCCCATCAAAAAACCTGGAAAGGGATCGAGACACTTCCCCCCCCTCCCCATTTCTTTCTTCTTTTTAGCTCACAACGAGCCTGTGCAGTAGGTTAAGCTAAGAGATAGTAGCTGGCCCAAGGTCAACCACTGAGTTAAATGGCAGAGTGTAGATTTGAAGTGGGGTCTTTCTTGTCCCGGCCCAATATTCTAACTCAGTGATCCCCACCATAATGTTCAGGGGTGCCATGGCACCAATTTACGCACTCTAACTCTAATCCATTTCCTTCTTCTCCAAAGTGAAGAAAAAATCCTGTCTCTCCTCCACCTTACTGGCGCAAAAGATGATTCAGAAAATCCCAGCCTTTGGGTCTCCGGTGGACTCTAATCTGGAGAACTGGGTTTGATTCCCCACTCCTTCACATGCAGCCACCTGAGTGACCTTGGGTCAGTCACAGTTCTCTCAGAGCTGTTCTCTCAAGGGCAGTTCTCTCAGAGCTCTCTCAGCCCCACCTGCCTCACAGGGTGTCTGTTGTGGGGCGGGGAGAGGAATGGAAGGTGATTGTAAGCCACTCTGAAACTCCAAGTGAAGGGTGCGGGATAAATCCAACTCTTCTTCTCCTTCTCCTTCTTGTTCCTCTTCATCCTAGAAGGATGCTTGACTTGGAACCTCCTGTTATTTTGTAACTGGGCTTTGACCCTACAGTAGCCATTCCACACTTTCCTGCAGCTTCCATGACAGCCAGTTGGTGGTGCCAGCCCTTCAGTGTTCTCAGACTTCCCAAAAAGCCTGGGGAGGGAGGCACCTGCCTAACCACTACCCCCACTCAGGCTCTTCCATACACAACCCATATGGCGTCGCTGTAAAAGATTCCGTTTGCCCCTGCTCTACACACAGAGCGATTAGGGCCCTGGTCATACAGGCCAGATAACGCGGGTGGGGGAGGTGTGGCTGTTTGCCCCGGAGCAAAATAAAGCGTGGTAGCCCGATCACACGGTCCCCCGAGGCTCCGCATTTAGCCTGCTAGCTGGCGATCGCAAGGCGATGCTGCGGCATGGCAAAGAAGCGGCGTGGCAAGCGTTTTGCATTTGTGCGCATGCGCAGTTCCACATAGCAGTACTGCTTTCAATTACGTGTTTGTGCGCATGTGCTTACGAAAAACATCTGGTTTGCAATGGGACATGGATGGGCACCGGATGCATGGGATACTAGCACTCCCGTGATCAGATGCCCCCGCCCCGCATTTTCTGGATACTAGTGCATTTTCCGAGGTACTTTTTTTACTGCACATCTTCGGCAGGAGGCCACGGGTGTGCTACGCTCCCAGATGTTGCAGTGTGATCACGCACCGAAAATCCACCTGACATTTGTGTCTTTAGCGCTGCAACTTCTCCGTGTGAACGGGGCCTAAAATGTGAAATTCACTGTCAGAGGATGTAGTGACAGCCACAGGAATGAGCTTTAAAGAGGGGACTAGATGGATTCATGGAGGATAAGTCTATCAATGGCTACTAGCCATCGAGGCTGAGGGGAACCTCCACATGCAGAGGCACTAAGCCTCTGAATCCCAGTGCCAAGGGAAAGCCTCGGCCTCTCTGCCCTGTTGCTGGCCCTCCAGAGGAACTGGTTGGTCCCTGTGTGAGACAGGATGCTGGACTAGATGGACCACTGGTCTGATCCTTCAGATGTCATTACCAGTGTTGATTAGTCATTTATTTCTTTTATGCTGCCCCCCCCAAAAAATACAAGGTATTTATACATGTAATGTCAGATCCTACCAGGTTTCCCCCCCCTTCTCGACCACTCTCAATTCATGTCTTCTCTGCAGCTCCCATCCTGCATGGCTTTTGTCCACACCAGCCTCATGATCTCAAGCATAGCTTTTTTGATGGGACAAAGGTGCTCCTCCTCCCTCTTCAGTCAGCAGCTGGTAGCATCCAACTGGTAATGAACTTCCTTGATCTGCATAATAGTTGTAAGCTGCCCTGAACCTTGCTTGCAGGGAAGGGCCGCCAGATTAATCTAATTTAATAAATAAATAAATAAATAAGATTCATAGAATCATGGAAGGGACCTCCAGGGTCATCGAGTCCAACCCCCCTGCACAATGCAGGAAATTCACAAATACCTCCCCCCCTCCACACCTCCAGTGACCCCTGTTCCATGCCCAGAAGATGACACCACATCCCTGGTGGCCAGCGGCAAGAACATCGGGCGGCTGTCATCAGCGGAGGTGAAGGGGCACGATGACATCATCTACAAGCGCGGCGGAGACTGAGGGATGCAGCCAAGGCCGGAGGAGGATGTTAATCGTGTGCCGGCCCGCCAGAGCACCAAAAGGAACATCCAGCCAATGGACTTCCAGGAATAGAGCCAAAAGCCGAACTGAAGAGATATCAGCCTCCACCTGGGTGTCGGTAGGCTGTCCCATCCCCAGTACAATGTGGGCTAAAGTTAGGGTGTAATGTGCTTAGCACCTCCCCATGTAAACTGCCCAGTTAGGGCGGTATATGAAATCGAAGGTAATAAATAATAATAAATAATTAAAAAACCCCTCCAGGATCCTCGGCAAAATGGGCCTGGAGAAAAATTGCTTCCTAACCCCAAAGTGTCGATCGGCATTTCCCTGGGTGTGTAAGAAAGGGCCATGAGAACTAAGCACTGAGGCAACCCTCCCTGCCCTCCCTCTCATGAGGTTGATATAATGGTGAACAGATAAAGTCATGTGTATTTCACAGAGGGAAGAAAATCAGTAGGAGGAAATGGAGATGCGCACAAAAATAATTCATAGGTTCCGTTCGCTCACCAGAATTGACATGGGGACATTTCAATCGGACCTGCAGCCTCATGAACTTCAAGAGCGTCCCAAGGCATTGAGGTCTCCCTCTCGACTCGTGGAATCTCCCTACCCCTCTCCAGCCTATGCGGAAAGCCTTGTCTTATTTCATGCTGCCCCCTCCAAGCAATTCACTCTTTATTGCATTATAAACTGGAGAAACGATTGTATTGGAAAGTCTTTACCGGGTCACAGTTGTTTAATACAAAAAGTGATAAGATTATAGGCAAGAGAACAGAGGCAGCCAATGAAATTAAAAGGGTAGGGCGCCTGCTCAGACTTATTATTTGTAAACTGCCTTCTCAAGCAGCAGCGCAGTAGCGGGAAGCCCAACCCACCGGGCAGGAAATCCCCATTCGAATCTTCTCTATTTCAAGCTGGCCTTAAGGACACCCTTCCGCTTAGTCGTCTTCTCCACTCACCCACATACACACACACATACACACACACAATATGGGAATATGTCCCTGATCCACCTTATAAGGTCGGTATAAAAAGTAATAATGCTACATGAACTGCTTTGGACTCGCTCAGCCAGTGCCAGGGCATTTTCCGCCCTGGCTCCAACCTGGTGGACCTCTCTGCCGAACATCCATGCCCTGCGGGACCTGATGGCAGGTCCACAGAGCCTGTCAGGCAGACATGTTCCGCCAGGTGCTCGGTTGAGGACAGTGACAGCTCCGTCTTTTTGGCACTCCCTCTCCCTGTGAGGCAGTGGCACTGCTGGAATTTTTAGCACCCTCTTTTAGGCTGATTACTGTTGTTTTATTGCATTTAGTTTGTTTTTAGTGATGGATTACATGATATTACGTTGGCCGCTGCCCTGAGCCCTGTCTGTTCAGGGGAGGGCGGTGGAAAATCAAATGTAATAAAATAAATAAATAATAATAAAGTTCTACCTAGATGCAGAGCATTGTTATTGTTAGTAGAACTGATTCAACTGAGCAATGAGCAACTGGGATTTTATTGCGATCAACTGTTCTTTGCACATAGGATGGTCAGCGGCTGCTAAATGATGGTGTTGGCCTGTCTTTGGGAGGGGGATGATGAACCTGGCCTGGTCCATCAGAACCGAAGGCACCATAGGAAGCACCTGTTCCCATATCTTAAGAATGACAACTACTTCTAACTTTTGCTGAATTTACCTCCTACCCCCCTCACATTGTCTCTTGCTTACAGAAGGGCTCCGCTTTGCACTGGCTCAGCTGGATCTTCACAGAGCCCCTCCCCATAGAGTCCACAGATCAGCCAGGGCTTCCCACCATGGGCTGTCAACCTCCAGTTGGAGCAGTCCCATAGCCAGGATTTTTTAAGTCAGGGGGCATTTAAATTCCTTAGGGGGCACTCCTTAGGGGGCACTGGCTAATCGAATTAAAATTAATTTAATTCAGTTTCTGGAGGAAATAGAGAGGTGTTCAAGTGGTTAAGACACTGAACTGCAGGCTGTGGAAGGTCAGTAGTTCAGCAGTTCAAGACCCGGGTGCCACATGACGGAGTGAGCTCCCATCTCTAGTTCCAGCTCCTGCCAACCTAGCAGTTCGAAAGCAAGAAATTGCAAGTAGATAAATAGGTACCACTTCGGTGGGAAGGTAACAGCGTTCCGTGCGCCTTGGTGTTTAGTCATGCCGGCCACATGACCACAGAAATGTCCTTGGACAGCGCTGACTCTTTGGCTTTGAAACGGAGATGAGCACCGCAACCCTAGAGTCAGATTCGACTGGCTTTCAAGCAAGGGAACCTTTACCTTTACTTCTGGCTCCACATGGCCACCATAGCTGGTCCTTCATACCAGACAGCTGTGCAGGAATACTCGGCTCCTTCCCCGCACCTGCTATTGCTGGGGGCCCTCGGCTGGATGGGAAGTCGTAGGGCCTAGCCCCGAGTTGCCCCACTGTAGCTACGGGCCTGAGTGTCAGCGTATTGGAAGCACAAATAATGACTCAATCCAGAGTTGGCTAGTGCTGAACTATTTACAGTGGTTTATTTACAGCAATATATACATACAGTCCATATAGCACTTGCAGTATCCAATTCTCCAGGCAAACTGACAAAGTGCTTCGCATATAATCCAATTCACAAGAGTGATGAAGAACACACAGACTGCTCCATCTGTCACCACAGATCAAGATGATCTAATAGACTACCTTTACTTTTACCTTGGCTGTCATCTTGCTTGCTATACATCATAGTATGCCGTCACTGAGTTGGAGCCTGGAGTTCTCCCAGAATTATAACTGATCTCCAGACTGCAGAGATCAGTTCCCCTGGAGGATGGCAGCTTTGGAAGGAAGATTCTGTCGTCTAACATCCCTGCCGAGCTCCCTCCCCAAACTCCGTGGTCCTTCCTGGCACCACCACCAAATTTAAAAAAAAAAAAACCCTGTGCAAAAAGACGCTAAGAAAAAATACAGAACAATTTACTAATGAGTAACACAAGTATAACTGATAGTGGGCCGGGAGTGGGCCGGATCGGGGCCGGAGCAAACGGGTGTGATCCCACTGCAACATCTGGGCAGCGTTGCGCACCCGTCCCCAATCCGGCCCTTCCCCCGAAAAAACGCATCAAAAATGAACCACCTACTGAGGTGGTTCATCCACGACGGCTGCATCAACGCCGGCCGTGGGATCGCCGGCCCGTCTTTCTGCCGGCGCATCCCCGGCTCCTGCCTGAACTGCGCATGCTCAGACATGCGCAGTTCAGCAGTCTCCCATTCCCCTCCGTCGCTTCCCCCGGCATCTGATCGTGCCGGGGAGGGAATGCAGGGGATCAATGTGATCCCGCTGCGGCGTGTTTCTTTTGGTGTGGTTTTCAGAAGCCCGCTTCAGCCCCGTGTGGCAGGGGCCAGTAATACACTAAGGATACCACTTAAGTAGTATTTACACACATTCAACTGGTAAATCATCAATTTTTTCAGACGTCCAACAGGTAAGTTATCAACAATCCAACAGGTAAGTCTACAATTTCTCAATAATACAACAAATGCAGTGTTTGCAAAAATCCCACAGGTGAAATCAATATTTATACAGGTAAGTTTTCAACAGTCCAGCTAGTAAGTAGACAATACTTGAAATCCAACAGGTAAGTCTACACAGGAGACGAAGACTCCGGATTTCATAACTTTGTTTCGAATAGTCTTCCTCAGTAGAGGCTGATTAGGGAACTCTTAAAGGACTGGTGTAGTGGTTAAGTGTGCGGACTCTAATCTGGGAGAACCGGGTTTGATTCCCCACTCCTCCACTTGCACCTGCAGATGTGACCTTGGGTCAATCACAAGCTCTGGCACAGCTGTCCTTGAAAAAGAGCAGTTTGTGTCAAGAGTTCTCTCAGCCCCACCCACCTCACAGGGTGTCTGTTGTGGGGAGGGGAAGGGAAAGGAGTTTGTAAGCCGCTCTGAGACTCCTCTGGGTAGTGAAGGGCGGGTTATAAATCCAATCTCTTCTTCTTCTTCTTCATCAGTGTTTCCAAGGTAAACAACAGCAACAAAACAGCTTTCCAATTTATCAGGAGAAATATATTAATAAGGCAGCCAGTCAATATTCAAAGAAGAAAAACCCTCAAAGTCTTATGTTGCTGGTATGCCTGGTATGCTGGTATGCCACCACCAAATCTACAGGAATTTCTCAAGGCAGAGTTGACACCCCTGTTCCCACCCCATATTTCCTTTTCTTCTTTTCCCTGCTTAGTCCTTTTTTACCATCCTTTTTTCTCACCTCAATCTCCACTCCTTTCCTGTTCTGTCATTCACTCTCCCCCGTCCTCCTTCCCCCCCCCCACTCTTCTCCAGATGGCTCCCTTGTTAACTCCCTACCTCCAACTTGGCTACACCTCTCCAACCTCATCTGTGACCCAAGGGAGCCAACTCCAGGTGGAGCTGGGGGTGGGACCTAGGGAGGGTGGGGTAGTTTATAGGTAAGCTATGAGACAGTTTACGAAGCAGCCGTTTCCTTTGGGAGAACTGATCTCTGTAGCCTGGAGACCAGTTGTAATTCCAGGCGATCCCCAGGTCCCACCTGGAGGTTGGTGAGTCTCCATCAGTCCCAGCTAGGGGAAGCTTCCTTGGCTCCCTGGGCCTCAGCAAGCCCTATCTCCACACATACCACACTTGGCCAGACCAGTGAGACCTCTGCTGCCTCCTGCTTCCCTACCCAGCCCCCCGTCTCAGGAAGTTGGAATGGTACCTCCATGTTGTTTCTCTTCTGCTGTCTCCTGGGCACCAGCACCCTCAGCCATGTCCTGCTTCTTCCCCTTTGAAATGTACTGAGTTCGACACATGGAGAACTCGGACTACGACATCTGTTCAGACGCGTTTATTGTACTTCACAACAAGACAAAGAAAAATGGCTTTGCAAGGCCAACTATATACCTCTGTCCCCATAGGAAGGTTTTTCCCCCCAGTTTATTTATAATTTTCAGTATACATCATATTATCGGTTTACATTTATCATTCTTGTGAGTCAAACATATTCACATTATCCAGCCATACATAGAACTTTTTCCATCTTTTTTCAAATGTCTCTTTGCTATTACCTTTTAATGTTACCCATAGGAGGGTTGGAATTTCCCAGCAAGGGTGCTATTGGTGGGCTCAAGGTGGACTAGGATCCTAGGTCCCCTTTGTGTTTGGGGACCAAGCTCCTGCTTTAGCCGTGGACCCCTGGTGGCGGTCTGCGTACATAACACCCCCTCCCCCCTTAGTTCTGATTCAACCTATGTTACATAGTCCTGCAGATAGGCGAGGGGGTCTGCACTCTCGGAGGGAATGACGGGGCGCTGGAACAGGGTTGCTTATGGCCGCCTCTGGCTGGCTGTGTCTGGTTGCAGTGAGGGCGGTGGTGGCTCTTCGGGTTCTGGCGGTGTGGCCGGGGGCTCGACCAGTGGGGGCTCACCTGTGCAAGGGAGTTCAGACCGAGCGCTGGCCTGCAGTGCATAGAGTCCCGGTCCCTCGAGCTGGGGTTGCTCTTCAGCTTCCGGGAGCTGTCGGCGCCTAAGTTGGTTGATATGCTTTTTTAGGAGTTGGCCATCCTCTGTAGAGACCTCATAGAATACCAGGCCAGTGACTCAGACTACCCATCCGGCAATCCAGGAGGGCCCTCTCCCAAAGTTCCGGATGAACACGGGGTTGCCTGGAAAGAACCCCCAGGGAGCATCCCTGTATTCCGTCAGTTTCCTTGAGTCTGGTGCCCGGTCTGGATGTAGGCGGTCCAACAGGATAGTGGGGTGCCGGCCCATCAACAGTTCCGCTGGGCAGCGCCCGGTGACGGGGTTGGGTGTCGTCTGCTGTGTCAGTAGGAAGCAGGTGAGCCGAAACTCCTGGTCCCCATCCATGATCTGGCTGAGGGCTTCTTTTGCTGTGTGAACCATCCTCTCCGCTTGGCCATTTGTCACGGGGTGGAAGGGTGCCGATCTTACATGCCGGATCAGGTTCTGCTGGAGGAAGTCCTGGAACTCCGCTGACGTGAAGGCAGTCCCATTGTCGGAGACTATCGTGTCTGGCAGCCCATGGGTGGAGAAGATCCGACGAAGTAAGCATATGACGGCCTTTGTGGAGGTGGTGGACATGGGGCTGATCTCCAACCATTTGGAGTATGAGTCTACTGTTACTAGGAATATCAGCGCCTGGAAGGTTGTTACGGACCTGTAGTCTAATAAAGCATAACGATTCCCTGGAAACGTGTGTGGAGATTTACATGCTGTTGAACCTGACACAGGCAGGAATGGACAAATGGCAGCTAGCTGACACCATTAAGCTACTAGGGTTGCCAGCCTCCAGGTGGGGCCTGGAGTTCTCCTGCTATTACAATCGATCTTCAGGTGACAGAGATCAGCTCCCCTGGAGAAAATGGCTGCTTTGAAGGGTGGACTCTATGACACTGTCTGCTGCCAAGGTCCCTCATATCCCCAAACCCCGCCCTCCCCAGGCTGCACCCCCAAAATCTCCAGGTATTTCCCCACCCAGAGCTGGCAATCCTATAAGCTACGCAGCTGAATAGTGATTTGAACCTCCATCTCCTCAGCTTTACATTTAGTATGTAAAAAAACTGGCATTTGATAAATGAACTCCAAAGTGTGCTACTTTGGTGATGGATGAAGTTGGTTCCAAGTTTTAAACATTTGCCTCTCAGTCGCACGCAGCAAAATACAGCCCAAAGAAAGCAAAGCAATTTTAAGGCCCACCAATTCTAATGGGAAAGATGTAAGGATGTCATTAATTCTTTAGCTGACGTGGATGAAATTTAAAGATTCGTCACATAACCTGGATCATGCCTGAGATATTCATTTTCAAAAAAGTCCGAGTGAGATGTCTGGACTTGGGCAGTAGGGTATATAAATCAGGGTATGTACTGATGGTGGAAAATGCTGTCAAGTCACAGCTGAGTTCTGTTGACTCCGTAAGGTTTTCAAGGCAAGAGACGTTTCGAAGTGACATTCTAACACTCTCGAAATCCCCCATCTCTATAGTCTTTCCAAGTACAACCAGAAGTGATGTCATGTGTAGGATTGCCAGGTCTGGGTTGGAAAATACCTGGAGACTTTGGGGGTGGATCCAGGAGAAGGCGGGGTTTGGGGAGGGGAGGGGCCTCAGCATGGTACAATGCCATAGAGTCCACCCTTCAAAGCAGCCATTTTCTCCAGAGGAGCTGATCTCTGTCAGCTGGAGACCCGTTGTAAAAGTGGGAGATCCCCAGGCCCCACCTGGAGGCTCAAAAACAATAGAAAACACCATGTATAAACATACAATATATGCAAATAATGTTTAATAAAAATATATATTGTGTGTAATGTATTAAATAACTATAATCATAGGTATTTACATTCATATATAGGCAATCAGATGCATAATCAAAGTAACAAGGAATACAAGGGAAATAGTCCAGATATTCTCCTATCTAAATAGCTAGTTTCTGTGCAACGTAATCCAAAAGTACTATTTTATCCCAGAGCTTGCTGCTATAGAAGAGACGATTCGACAGTCCCACCACTGTAACACAAATAATCCTCACTGCCAGACAAGCGTTCCAACAACTTCCTGGTTGACAAGCCGTTTCCAGCCTTCTTTCTCAAGAATCGCTTGATATATTGTGTACATCATTCACTGGAACCCAATTTCCATTCTCTTAACCAAACATTCTCACTTTTCCCATGGGATTACGGTTTCTGGAGGCTGGCGACCCTATGCGACATTGTCCCACCCCTCATTTTTTATTGCTTTTGTATTGTATTCTATTGTATTGTAATTGAATTTTAAACTGTTTTTATGTGAATGAATGGTCATTTACAGACCAATTATGTAAGCCGCCCTGAGCCCGCTCGCGGGGAGGGTAGGGTATAAATTAATTAAATAAATAAATATTTTATTTGCTCCCGCTGGAGTGAAAGGCCTGTCTTTAAACCTTACAGGAAAGTGTTACTAAGACTGCTTTGTTGCTTAAGCCCATGGTAAAGGTAATTTAAAAAGAAATCTTTAACCAATTCTAGTCTGCCAACTCACTATTTGGAAGGGCTGGTTCATGTTTGAGTCCCCCCCCCCCCCCATTTTTTTTTTTTAATTTTGGATTTCTGCGACAAGAAACACTGTATCAGAGGATGAGTTCATCGCATCCAGCAGCTGCTGCTTGGCACTCACCACATTCATGCAAATGAGATTCAAATTAAAGCCACCGTGCACGTCCACCCCATGCAAATGAAATGCGGGCCGATGGTACTTGACACGTCCCCCGGGGGTCACTCTCGCTGGAAAGCAAGCTGGCCCAGTTCTCAGCCAGCAAGGCCAAAACTTTGGCCCGCCGACATTTTCATAACAAAAGAGCCTCCTTTTCCTTTCCCAGCCGATGTTTGTAAAAATGGAAGCAATCAACAAATGCTTGAACCGCCCGGGGGGGAGGGGGGGGCTGAGGTTTGCCGACAGCATCTGTGTTATTCTACATGTGTGTATTTTTTTAAATTAGCTTTCCCTTTAAATACATTTTCCAGCAAGCCACATAATTGGATTTTCTTTTGTTAAAAGAAGGGAACATAAATTACTCCTGTTGGGTGCAGATTAGGTTACAGGATTTCTTTTCTTCTGTCATCGGCGATGCCCCGGTGTCAGAGAGCTTTAATATTTAATGCATTCCTAATTAGTCTCTCTTGGTTTAAGGCACTTAGCAAAACCTGACACCAGCCGTAGAGTCAAGTTCATTTAGGAAGCAAAATTACTCAGACATCATTTCCATATCTCAGCCGGCGCACACCCCACAAAGGTCTCTGCGGCCAACACATGCGCCTTAAAGCGATGAGTTTCATGTCTGTCGGAAAGGGAAAGGGTTTGATTTGCAGCGGCAGTGCCCCCAAATTGTTTCATACACTCAGGGCACTGATACTTCCAAGTTTTCTTTAATTGCTGAGAAAGCGCATCATGTTCCATGATGTTTACCGAAGGAAATTGCTCATTGTGTCATTCCACTGAGGCTTCTCCCCATCTGTAGTGTTCACAAAACTGAAGCTCCACATTGTAAGCACATTTTACAGAGCATCTAGGAGGCCTGGAGTTTTACTAGCTTTCAAGCCTGGATGGTGGGGGGTGGGGTGGGGAATGCAAACCTATGCTCAGACTGCTGGTCATTAAGCATAGGGACAGAGGAAGGGGTGAGGGCTGAACCTGATTCACACTATGACTGCTGCTACTCCCCTATTTCTGCACATGTCCTGTTGAAGGCTGAAAAGCTTTTCCCCATAGGGAACCCAAGCCTTGGAATCAACATGAGGGTTGGGGGCAGGGACATGGGGTTTATGCAGTGTAGCCTTTGTCACCAACATCACTATGTTACTTCAAGGAACAACCCAGAAGTGACATAGGATAGCTCTAGGAATCACCAGGAACTCTATGGTAAAACCACAGAAAGAGGCCTGGCAATCCTAATACAATGAAGTTTAACGATTCCTCGTTGGCGATAATTTCAGTGATGGCACGGCTTGCAAGTAGATTCAACTTTTTAAAAGTCTTGTTTGGGTTTTGTTTCTCCTTTGCGTGAATTGAAGCCAAAGGCTTTGCTGTACCATTTTGGATCCCAGCTCCACCTAGGGCAACATCAGGAGATGGTCATGGACTGCATGTCATGCTCGTTGACCATACAAGGCATGTGTGACTGTGACTGTCTGCTTTTTTCCAGGATTGGCTACCATTGGTGGGCCTAAACTGATACTTGGTGCTCCTGGCTACCGCTGACACTTGTCCTTCCAAGGAAAGAATCCAGGATACCCTCCAAATGACTCCAATGGTATATCAAGAATAGCAGTGTCGTCTACTCCCCCAGAACCACTTACTGAGCCCTCCCATCCAAGAAAGATCAACCCTGTAAAAAATTAGGGGTCTTATTCCTCCTGTTGCTGTTTAAAAACCCACAGCCTAGCATACAGGGCCACATAACTTCCATTAAGAAACCAGAAGTGACATAGAGTGGCTCTATGAATCAGTGGAAACCCTGTGGTTTCATCACAGAGTTTCTGGAGATTCCTGCCCTATAGGGTAGCTGTAGGAATTGCCGGAAACAATACGTTTTTCTATGCCACTTCTGTTTTTTTACTGGATGCGACATGGTGCTCCAGTTGGCATTGCAGCCCCCCATATATGTACCCACAGCCCTCCCTCCAGTTGCCAGCCATTACCTGGCAACCCTGTATAAAACTGTGCCTCCCAATATAGCAAAGATGACCTCTTGATTCCAGAGGCCAAGCTGGTCAGAGGCCAAGCTGGCCAGGAAATCCTCCCAACACTGTCAGGGAGCTCTTTGGATCATCCCTCTTTGCAGACAGCCCTTCTTAGACTTGGGTTGCCAGGTCAGGGTTGGGAAATGCCTGGAGATTTGGGGGATGGAGCCTGAGGAGGGTAGTGCTTTGGAAGGGGAGGGACTTCAGTGGGGTAGGATGCCATACAGTCCACCTTACAAAGTGATGATTTTCTGCAGGTGAACTGCCACCTGGAGAGCAAGTGTAATCCCAGGAGACCTCCAGCTACCACCTGGAGGTATAGTAAAGATCATATTATATTATAAATAAAACTTTACAATATTACACGGAAAAGCCCATCCTCAATAAGCACCTGGATATAAGCTCATTTCGTCCCAATTGTCCTCAGGAGTGATCCTATTGTATTGAAAGGTGTCAGGCTCTTGATGTTAGGAGCAAACCAATGCTTAACTTCTTTATTTTCTTCAATTTATCCTGGGAAAAACCCATGGTATTTAAAATGAAAAGCAACATGAAGCTGGATGGAATATTATTTTTTAAATTTTTTAAATATTATTTTGCATTTTTTTTTATTTCATTTTTTAGAACTTAATTCTGGTTCCATTAAAAATTTAAAGCAAATATTCCATTCAGCTTCATGTTGCTTTTCATTTTAAATTTTCCCCAGGATAAATTGAAGAAAATAAAGAAGTTAAGCATTGGTTTGCTCCTAACATCACATGGAGCTGTATCAAGAGGCTGACACCTTTCAATACAATAAGATCACTCCTGAGGACGATTGGGATGAAATGAGCTTATATCCAGGTGTTCATTGAGAATGATGGGCTTTTCAGGCTTCCGGTTTTAGCGTTCGCCATGGCTGCTGCTTCTCTCTAGACCTCCAGGGGCCGGGAGCCAGAGCCCGTGGCTGGGAGGGGGTGCAATTGTCCACACCACCCCTGGAGCCCTTGTGATGGGCCCCTAGCCATGGGGTGCTAGAGTGAGCTCTTCCACCGGCGATCCAGCTGGAGAAGGGGAGCTCCTCCATGCCCTGAAGATCCCACTGCGGAGTGTCCCATATGGGAAAAGGAATCGCACACCGGAACAAGCGCTTGGTGGCCCAGCAAAATTAAATGGAAAGCAGATTCAATATTGAACTGTGAGTTGGAGTAAAAGCAAGAACCACCAAAAATTTAAGCCAGAAACTTCCCTTTAAAAGCAGGGGGGGGGGAATCTCCCCTGATAAGAAAAGCTAAGTGATTTTAAGCTACAGTGACAAGGGGGGTGAACGATTGAAGCAAGATAGACTGAATTAATACGCATGTAAGAACTTACCAAGCGTATTAAGGAGTATCAGAGACTGTGATAACTTTTATAAAAAGTAAAAAATCTCTAAAAATGGCGCCCACGAGGAAGGATGAGAAGGAAAAACAAGTTAAACCAAAACTTTCTGTTGGACCTGCCGGACCAGCGAGTCCCGCCCCTAGACAGGACACAACTGCAGAGCTACAAAAGATGCTAATGGAAGCATTGCAACCCCTGCTGGATCAAATAACAGCACTGCATGGCAAATTCGATGCACAGCAACTGTAACTGGCTGAAATAGCAAAAAAACCAGACAAAACTGAAAAAGAAGTAAAAGAAGTGGATGCCAACACCAAAAAATTGGGGGGGAACTGCAGGTGATGGAAAAAAAGAGCTTGATGGAAGAGGCTCAATTGCTACAGCTACAAATGGAGAGAGCAAGCTATGTCTTAAGGTTTCAAGGTGTTCCTGAGGATAAGACTGAGAATCTGAAACAGACTATGTGTGATGGCAGATATAAAAGCCAACATATTACAAAGTGAAATAGATATGATCTATAGATCTTATCCAGAGTTTATAAGAAAAAATAATCTGCCGGGGGAAGTGATTGTAAGATTCTCGAGAAGACAAGTGAGAGATCAAATTCTCAAAGGGACAAATGGATCTACCTTGAAAATCAAAGACAAAGAAATAAAAGTGGTAAAGGACATACCATTTGAAATAAGGAGGAGGAGGAAATACAGAGACCTAGTACTTTTCTTACAAAAGAAAAGCATTCCCTACAGTTGGATGGTACCCGTAGGCACAATCTTCAAATTTATGGACAAGAAAGAAAAAATTGACTCTGTTGAAAAGGCACAAGAATTTTTGCATCTACATAGCCACTCACCAGGGGGAAAAGAACTAGAGAAAGAAGACAGCACCAACAAAAATGAAGAAGGAGCAGCGACAGACTCAGACGAGGATCCAGACTGTAAGTTAGGGGCAGTTGCCCCGAAAACAAACTATAAATTGAGAAAACCAAAGTATAAGAAAAAATGAGATGTTATTACACTCTGAAAACTCTATATATTTTAGTAATTAATTCTTATAATGCTTTTTAAAATAGGTCAAAACTAGAAGTGGTTTAAGTTATTATCTGACCACAGTCAATGAATTGTTATTGAACAAGGAGCTAAAAGCTAATTTTGGTAAGCAGTATGTATCTCTTGGGTTTTTAGTGGGTTTTCTTTACTTTATCCCGTAGTAAGTAGTCACCCTTCCCTATTTTCATTTTAGTTTAATCGTATGTAGTTTTTAGAAATGCAAATTTTAAAAAATCCCCTACGGGGGGCTAAAAAAAAGAAAAGGGAGAGAATGATGGGCTTTTCCTTGTAATATTGTAAAGTTTTATTTATAATGTAATATGATCTTTACTAAATGTCCTAGTCATTCATCTCACAGTGTTTGCTTGTTTGTTGTATTTCCTGTATGGATACCTGTGATCCCTGCTTGGGTTTTTTCCCTTCTTTTTTTCCACCTGGAGGTTGGCAGCCCTATCTGAAACAGGCCTCCATCCCTGCAGGGCTATGAGACGCCAACATTTTGAAACACGACACCAAGCATTTCTATCGGACTGCAGGTGTTTCCTTGTGCAGCACAGAATGCCCTGCGACTTCTCAAAGGCCCCCAAACCAATTTTCACCAAATCAGGATCAGTGTCACAGTCTAATTGGATCGGCGAGTCCGCCCGAGCCCACGGGTTCTCCTCTCCCTATGCAATTTCACCCCTTTCTGCCTGATAGTCAACCAAGAGTTAACTCTAACTCCTCCAACGTGCCCCGGGGCAATCTGGAAGCTTAAACCGCCAACAGTTAATTAAAAATAAACTGACACTTTATGTTAAGGATAGTTTTAATAACCATTTATAAATGTTACATTAAAAATTCATGCCCTGTTATCAACCCCTGCTAAGGATTTACAGCACAATGGAAGCGTTATGAATGTTTTATAGATGCTGTGGGGGAAAAGAAATGCTCTTCCTGCAGAGATATTTTCAGGGGTCTATTTGTCTTTACTGGGCCCCATTTTAAGTGTTGAAAACAACAGCACCAAAAACAAGCTGCATGCGAGCAGCGCAGAGCCTAAATTTAGACTCTGTGCTGGCAGGAAGGGACCACACAGTTGCAAGCAGGCTGGAGTTTCATATCTCTGTCCTGGCCCCGCATAACTCTTGCCAGACTCCCGACATGAGGCACAAATCACAGAAACGCTCCTGGTTTCTATTTTGGCTCGGGATGCTGCTGAATTTTGTGAGCGCACTGTTTAGAATGATAAAACCTCTGTTTCTGCCATGGGTTCTCCCTGTTCAGAAAGAAACTGCCCTTGTTCTTTCTTCTGACCAGATAAATGTTGTTCAATACGATTATTATTCTTGAAGATGGTTGCCAACCTCCAGATGGTGACTGGAGTTCTCCTGGGATTACAAATGGTCTCCAGGCAACAGAGATCAGTTCCCCTGGAGAAAATGACTGCTTTGAAGCATGGATTCTATGGCATTATACCCTACTGAAGTCCCTCCTCTCCCCAAACCCCACCATCCCCAGACTCCACCCCCCCAAACTGCCAGGAATTTCCCAACTTGGAGCTGGCAACCCTATAGTGACGCCAGTTTTTGCATCAACTGCATAAAAACAGTTTTTAAAAGGCGTTAAAATGCACAAAGGAAACAAACAAATGACCAATGGAAATGGGGAAATGGTAAGGCTCACGATCAGGGGTCATTTCAGGCCAGAATGGGCTGGAACAGCGTTTCGGCAGTAAAGTAAACAGGCCCCACCCCCAGCTCCCAACAGCCCTCAGTGGCAATAGCCCTCACCTGCTATCTCCTCATGCTGCCGCCTGGATCTAGAAAGGTAAGTTGGGCTGGGTATGGGTAGCAGGGACTGCTTGGGGTGGGGTGGGGGGCTGGTGAAGACTGTTTTGAGGATGGGTGGGTGGCCGGGAATGCCCGGGCATCAGGTGGCTCGGGCGTTCCAACCCAGGCTGGCAGGGACTGTTTTTGGAAGTGGGTGGGTGGCAGGGAGCGCCCGGGCCACAGGTGGCTCATGCGCTCTGAGGTGGGCTGGTGGGGACTGTTATGGAGATGAGTGGCTGGCAGGGATTGTTTTTGTCAGGCTCAGGTGGGCTGGTGGGGATTGTTTTTGTTGGTCTGGTGGGGACTGTCGGGGTACTCCAGTGTGTGTGTGTGAGACAGCAAGGGTGGGGAGGCCATGGGCACTTTCCTTCTCCCCTCAGCAATGCCATCGCCAGCACTGTTGGGGGAGGCAAGAGAGTGTGTGTGTTTGTGCGTGCGAGCCAGGTTGGGGTGGGAAGGCTGTGGGTACCCTCCTTCTTCCTCTCTCTCTCTCTCTGTCCCCCCCTCTCTCCCCCCTCTGTCTTTCTCTCTCTCTCTCTCTTTCTTTCCCTCCTCTGTATTTATCATTCTCTCTGTTCCCCTCTCTTACTGTCCCTCTCTCTCTCTTCCCCCCTCTCTGTCTTTCTCTCTGTGAAGAGGGAATTGGCTGCATTTGAGGTTTGGGGACAGGGTGGGAGAAGAAAGAAAAGTCTAGGGAGAGCAGCAAGTGAACGGGAAATGGGAGTGTGTGTGGAGATGGGGAGGGAGGGGGGATGATGCGGGGGGGCTTCCTTTTATTAATGTGCAGGCAATGGAGTGGCAAGGGGGTGAGCGCAATCCTAGGCAGATACTCTTAAGAACATATGTTCTTCATTAAGAACATATGTTGGATCAAGCCAGTCCAACACTCTGTGTCACGCAGTGGCCAAAACCCAGGTGCCATCAGGAGGTCCACCAGCAGGGCCAGAACTCTCAAAGTCCTCCCACATTGGGTCAACCCTCACCTATAATAGAAGCAGCACCTGTAGCTATATGAAAGGAATTCTCTCAGTGGCCATTGTTTGTCAACCACAGCAGTATTTCCAGCCTTCAAGCATTTGTTTCTGTCAGTAAAATGTAGGGGGGGAGAGCATGTCAGGCCTGACAGCAGCCATTGGACAACTTGACACCATGCAACTTGGCATAACTCATGCAGGCCCAGCTGCTTGCTACTGCTCAACAGCCGCTGCCCCATGAAGTGTTGTGTAGTAGTTAGTGTTCCAGACAAGGAGGGGAGACCCAGGTTTGAACCTGAGTTGGGAAATACCTGGAGATTTTGGGGGTGGAGCCTGAGCAGCGGGTGTTGCCTTCTGACACACTTCCGGTGATGTCAGGGGGTGTGACATATGCAAATAAGTTATGCTAATGAGTTCTGCTAATGAGCACCTGCACCTCTTTTTCTATGGAATGACCCCTGCTCACGATGATGGCAAATGAAAAAGAAAAAAAAAAGGAAAGGGGTGTATCTGTACAACCCTGCTTTTGAGGCAAAATCTGGTGGGAGAGCTTCAGATCCACTCCTGTGTGAACCACACCCAACTGAGCCCAAGAGCAACATTAATGTCACCTGAGAACATACGTTAGAAATGTGTGTGTGTGTGTGTGTGTGTGTGTGTGTGTGTGTGTGTAAAGGATATTTATAGGTCCAGAAGCGAATGTAGACCATAATATCCTGGAAAACAATTTCCTTAAAATTTGGATTGCTGTAGGGTTGCCAACTTCAGGTTGGAAATTCCAGGAGATCTGCCGGTGGATCCTGGGGAGGGTGGGGTATTGAGAGGGGAGGGACCTCAGCAAGGTCCAATGCCACAGAGTCCACCTTCCAAAGAAGCCATTTCCTCCAGGGAAACTGATCTCTGTAGTCAAGAGATCATTTGTAACTCTGGGAGGTATCCACTCCCTTAGTTGCTAGGCACATGAAAAATACATGGTATGCGTGTCCGGCAAAAACCCATAAGTGACATCAGCAAGATATTTGAAATCCTAGAGTGCTGACGGTGTCACTCCTGGGTTTGTTTGTTTGTTTGGCCAGAAGTGATGTTGACACATGCACAACATCTTCCCCCAATTCCCTTCCACTGTTCATTTGTGTTGGGGCCGAGGGGCGGTGGACGGAGATTGCTTTCAATAGCAAGTAAGGTGGGAAATCTTCTTAAAATATTGCTGAGACCATCGGGGGGG
>NW_015162507.1:106374-118594 GCF_001447785.1 Gekko japonicus
TTATTATTATTATTATTATTATTATTATTATTATTATTATTATTATTATTATTATTATTATTATTTTAATTTGACTTCTATCCTGCCCTCCCCACCACAGCAGGCTCAGGGCGGCTGACATCATATTTACAGGAAAAACAATCTCTCAAGTCAAATTACAATAATTAAGTTTAAAACGATACATAAAGTGCTAGCAATAACATATACCGTGGCGGGAGTCCACAGTTAGTGCATGGTGTGGGCCGTATCAGTGACACACAGGCTATTCAGTGATGGTAATGATGTTATTTATTTATTTATTTCAATTTCTATACCGCTCACCCCTCTTGAGGGCTCTAAGTGGTTTACATGTTCCAATTAACATCAATCCTAATGTAGGGCCACATACAAGGGGGGAGGGGTGACAAGCCTACCAGGCACCCTGTAGTGGGTTGTTGTTGTTGTCTGCGGGCTTCGTTCGACTTCCTTCTGGTGCTGGTCTTTTGATTGCTTTTTTACGACTTCCTGGCTGTTGCGACTCCCTCCGGGCTTGGTCGAGCGCACATCTGCGCATGCTCGCTGCTGGCCTCTGCCAGTAGGCTCCAGCCCGCTTCGTCGCCCCACCTCCGTGCTTTGCCGGCCCAGCCCCTTCACGCTCACTTTGCCTCGCCAGCCGCTGCCATGTTTCTCCAACGCTGCCATCACGCCGCTCGCGCCACCGCTACACCGCAAGGGACGGGTGCCCCCCCCCTTTAATAGCAGGTACCCAATTTGTCTATTTGCTTTTTAATGGGCTTTCGAGCCGCTGGGTGGGCAGGAGCTGGGACAACGGGCCAGGAGCTCACCCCGGCCATGGTGGGGCTCAAACAGCCAAAGCTGTTCGGCCAGATGTTATTGCAGGCTTCTCTTACCGCCTGCACCAACGCTTCCTATTATGATGTTATTAATATTGATGGTATTGGTGGTGTTGGAGCCAGGGCCTCAGATGGCTGCGGGCAGCTCCTTACGCGAATGCCTGGTGGAAAAGTTCCGTTTTAGAATTGTAAGACGTCCCGCAGGACCCTGATGTCTTCTGGGAGCTCATTCCACCAGTATGGAGCCACCACTGAGAAGGCCCTGGCCCTCATCACTGCAAGCCTGGCTTCTTTGGGGCCTGGGAGGATCAGGCAATTTTGAGTACCTGATTGCAGCGCTCGCTGAGGGACATATGGGGAAAGGCAGTCCTTTAGGTACATAGATCCCTGGCCATAAAGGGCTTTAAAGGTAAGTATCAGCACCTTGAACTAAATTCGGTACGCTATAGGCAGCCAGCGCAGTGCTTTTAGCGAAGGCTGGATGTGTTCCCGCATAGGGAGACCCAACAATAGCCTGGCCGCCGCATTCTGCACTAGCTACAGCTTCCGAATTTAGGACAGGGGCAGCCCTAGGTAGAGGGCTTTACAGTAGTCCAGTCTTGAGGTGACCATTGCGTAGATCACTGATGCCAGGTCATTGCGTTCGAGGAAGGGAGCCAACTGCCTGATCAGCCAAAGATGGTAAAAGACTGATTTTGCAGCAGCTGCTACTTGGGCCTCCGTCATTAGGGAGACATCCAAGAGCACTCCCAAACTCCTAACCTCTTGCGCTGACACCAACGGCGCCCCATTGGAGGTTGGAAGTGGGATCCCTACCCTCGGACCACTCCGACTCAGGCATAGGACCTCCGTCTTTGTCGGCTTCAGTTTCAGTCGGCTTGCAACGCTAGGTCCAGATCTTCCAGGCTGGAGTCTGACTGGCCACCCAACAACAGATAGAGCTGCTCCTTGGGGAAAGTTTGGGATAAAAAGGCATAGACAGAGGATAGATTTCACATCCCTGGGAATGGATTGTGGCAGATGTGGGGCCCAGAGCTATAAAATTGAACCCTACTTGCAATTAGGAACCAGCAGGGGAGGGGAGGAGCTTACCAGGAGCCGGAGGGAGGCCCAGGCAACATCATCAGCAATGTGGCTACATTACTTCCAGCGTCTACCAGAAGTGACATCATCATGCTGTGCTGTCATGGCAATGCTCTGGTATTTAGGCAGAAATTCTATGGTAAAAATGGCTTCTACCATAGCGTTTTTGCTCAGATACCAGAGTAACACTGCAGTGTGGCTGACGTGATGACATCACTTCTGATGCATGCTGGAAGTGACTTTACCACATTGCCAGAGACATAGCCTGGGCCTCCTTCCCTCCCTCCCTCTCCTGGTAAGTCTGCCCGTCGGCCAGCTGATTGGCAGCAGGGGCGGGGCCTGGCAGCGGGAGCTCTCCCGCCTCCACTGGGGAGGCTGGCAACCCTCCTTGCAGTGCACAAAATGCTCTTATAGCCACACAATGTGTGACTAACTGAGGGGATGCACTGCCACAAGTTGGTAGCAGCAGCTAGAGGTCTGGATGGCTTCAAAAGGGATTTATTCAAAATCACATACCCACCAAAGGCCCCCTGAGTTTTATACAGAGAAAGACAGAAGGGCTAATAATATTTTAAATGTGTAAATTATTAAATGGATCCTCCAAGATCAGAGGCAATCTACCTCTGTGAACAGGTTGCCCCAAGACATGATGAGAGCCACCATCTTAGATGACTCCAAACTACAAAATAATTAATTAAAAGGGAATTAGACAAATTCATAGATAGCTTTTAAAGATAATTAGCCAGACAGCTAAATTAACCCTCCAGGTTCAGAGAATAGAGTAATGAACTCCAGCTTGTGAAATTCCTAGAGACTTGAGGGTGGGGCTAGAGAGGGCGGGGTTTGGGGAGGGGAGGGGCCTCAGCAGGGTATAATACCATAGACTGGAGATCAGTTGTAATTCCAGGAAGTCTCCAGGCCATACCTTGAGGTTGCAGTCAATAACAAAAAGAACCGTGATGTTGTATTATGAAAAATTATTTAGTCTTCAGTTCTGCAGTGAATATATTTCTTCATCACATTATGAAAACATACGCATACACATGACGGAAAATGCCTATAGACCATTTCACATATCAGCTTTTTCTGAGTGTGCTGCATGAATGACACTTGTAAACAAGTCATTCACGCAGCACACTCAGAAAAAATGTATTTCTGAATGTGAGCTGCTGTGGGATAATCATAGGGAAAAGCTATTGGCTTCCTACTAGGGATGCCTGTACCTAGGTGGGGGTGGGAGATCCCCCCATTTTGGGAGATCCTGCCCGCTGCTGGCCAGCTGCCTGGTGGGAGAACCCTGCCCCAAGCCCCGCCCCCAACACTGACCACCCACAGCCACCCCTCTCCCTCTCCTCCTGCGATACTAAAAGGGCCTTCCAGCTGATCGGCGGGAGCACGTTTAAATCTTGCAGAAGGGCAGGGAGATGGGCGGCCACCGGCTGCATGCCTGAACTCCAAGTGGTGAATTCGCTGCCTGGAGTTCAGGCACACCTTCCACATGGAGTCCACATGCAAAAAAAAAAAGCATTTAAAGGGACTCTTTAAATGCTTTTTTAGAAAGAGGGCACACAGACCTGAAAAAGCGGCGAATTCACCACTTGGGATTCTGGCACGTCCCCAACATGATAACATCACTTCTGCCTGATGTCATCATATGGGGGACACCCCCTCCAGTAATGCCCCCTCAAAGTCCCCCGCTGGGGGGGGAGGACCAATGCTCCCTCTAAGCTGTGGAGTCTTGTGAGCAAAAATTCTACTTTGTGACCTACTGCCATTAAAGTTGTGAGTGAGCGATTTGGATAGTGCATAAATCAGTTTCCTCTGGAGCCATCCTTCCTGAGCGAAGACAACAATGTGTGAGCTGGAGGCTAAAAAACTGTGAGCTAGCTCACACTAACTCAACTTAGAGGGAACACTGGGGCGGACCTGGCGACCCTACTTCCTACCCTCTTTATGGACCTCCTTATAGCACTTGGCTGCCCAGTGTTGGAAACGGGATGCTAGGCCAGATGGGCCTTGGGTCTGATCCAGAAAGGCTCTTTGTGTGTTCTTAGAATGCACACTCCAGGAGAAAACCTAAACAGATCTACTCAGAAATCAGAACCACTTTATTCAATAGGGTTTACTCCCACAAATGTGTTCTTTGGATTGCTGCCTCAGTCTCCTAGACCTTAATTTCCTTGTCTGTCAAATGGGAATATAGCCCTCCACGATTTCACTGGGTAACATGAGGGCACCTTCATTAATATCTGTCAGTCGCCAGCATGACAAGAGGCAGAGAGAAATCTTTATAAATAAATAAAAAGTGCCAGATCCGATTAGAGTCACTGCTAAGCAGAGTTTGCCTCAGATGTCTCTGCCAGGGTTTTCTGTATCTTTTAATTTTTTTAAAAAGGTATTTGCTGTAAATACTCGAATGTTTGAGTTCTGTCAGCAAGCATTCTCCCAGCAAAAACGAACATTCCAGATCATTGCTGAGTATGATATTTATTATTGCTTACAGAAAAAGAGTCCTGCTAGATCAGACCCAAAGTCTGTCTGGTCCAGTGCCTTCCCCCCCCCCCCCCAAAAAACCAAAGCAAAAAAAGAAGCCAATGCAATATTTCCTGAAAACTCACAAGCGGGGATAAAGGCAATAGCCTTCTCCTGCTATTCTCTCCGGCAACTGATGTTCAGAGGTACACTGGCTCCGAATATGGAGGTTCCATTTAGTCAAAGGAGAAAAGGAACTAGAATGAAACTAGGGGTTGTTACCAGGGCTCATTTCATGTAGGAGCACATAGGAGTGGAGCTCCGGCACTAAGGAGCTCAGGGGGTGGACACATGCAACAAGCTTCACCCCCTGCTCCTAGCAGCCCTCAGTCAGGCCATGAGGAGCAAGAAGTAGCCAGGTAAGTTGCAGAGGCCCCCCCCCAGCCCACCTTCAGGTACAAGCTCTCCCTCCTCTGTGAGGACAGATCTGCACATTCCTCCCCCCTCCCCAATAGCTGGCAATCCAAAACAGTCCAGTGGAGCCTGAGCGGTGGGTGTTGCCTTCTGACGCACTTCCGGTAATGTCAGGGGGGGTGGCATATGCAAATAAGGTATGCTAATGAGTTGTGCTAATGAGCTCCTGCACCTCTTTTTCTACGAAATGACCCCTGGTTGTTACAGCTGGAAAGGGAAAACAGTAAGGGCAGAGCCCTTGGGGAGAATCTGGTCTGGAAAAAGAGAACAAAAATTCGGGCGTACGAATGTACAAAGCATTGAGCAAAAACTTGTACTCACAATAGGGATGCCAGCTCTGAGTTGTGGAATACCTGGAGATTTTGAAGGTGGAGCCTGAGGAGGGTGGGGTTTGGGGACAGGAGGAAGCACAGCCAGGTATAATTCCACAGAGTCCATCTTTCAAAGCAGCCCGTTTCTCCAGGGGAGCTGATCTCTGCTGCCTGGAGATCAGTCGTAATCCCAGGGGATCTCCAGGCCCCACCTGGAGGCTACACAATAGAAAATATGGGAAACACCGTGCAAAGGCTGTATACAAAAAACTTACACAAAATTATTAAACAGAAGTATGCAATAATCATCAATAAATTATAATATAATACGTGTTGTTCATTACAACTCTATTGAATTCAAAAATCAAGGATATGTACTATCCACAGTATATGCTGTTGATGATTATTTTATAGTTCTGTTAAATAATGTTATGCAAGCCTTTGCACACAGTGGGCATCTTTTGTATATAACCACCTGCAGCGTGGCAACCCTAACTCAGAATAGGTTTTTTAAAAAATTATTTATTGCTATTAGGGAAGCTCAAACACCCACAAGTTCAGCTCATGACTTGTTCAATGGCTGAAAGCAAGAGACCTGATTTTTAATTTTTTTAAATCTTGGTGACAAACCAGTTGGACAGTTCATCGATCTGTTTGTCTTTGGCAGGTTGCTTCACTATATTCCTTACTAGCCATGCAGTTACTGCACAGTTGGCTTTTTGCGCATATGTGTTCTCACACAGTTCAGATGAGTTCTACTACCCTCCACAGCATCTTTGCTCACGCGCAGTTTGGGGACAGGCCAAAGCTATCTGGTTCATCAGACATTTGCAGCTGCTCGACACAAACCAAACAGACTGAGTAATTGGCTCACATGTGATTGCCACCTTCAGACACAGTAAGTTTGACAGGTGAACATGTTTACAACTAAATGTGCAGCTCCTTTAACTGTTATTAAAACATAGGATTGTCTCCTTTTTTTTACAAGCTGCATGTCTAGCAGATATTCTGCTATCTGTAGATGTTGCTGAAATTATCTTCATTTGAATGTTCCCATGAGTTTAGCAGCTCTGTAGTACCTGGACTTGTTTTCAAAGTGGAACTGATACATTAGGAATTTTGCTTTTTCTCCATTTTCAGAGTGCACACATTGTTTGTGCATGTATGGTTTCCCATAGCTTTAGTTTCTTTCTGTTCATTTGTGTCTCTCCTCATACTAAAACATGTGTGTACTGACAAGACACTGCAAAAAAAAAAAAATCTTGACATGAACGTAAGTGCAATCATATGCAATTTCTTTTTATGCAGTGTCTATCATTCGCTTGCACTGGTAGAGTAATGCAAAGAAACAATCTTGATATGATTCACATTCATCTTGAGTGTTGTTCTAACAATTCACAAGAGTGCATTCATATGTCTGCAAAACACCTCCAAGAAGTTTGATCCAATAATACCGGTCCTCACATCAAGACTGGGTTTTTTTCTGCAGTGTTTTACTGATGTACACAGGTGTATGGGTAAAAATGAAAAAGATGCCGACGGACAGAAAGGACTGTGGTTTTGCTTACTTAGATTGTACGCTTGGTTTAAGGAATGCTCCCCAAGATGGGCAGTGATACACCCAAAAGTCAAAAAGAAAGTGTTGAAAAAATGACAGTGCTTCTCTGTGGCTATTATGTTGCCGTCAAGCATCCACTTTTGTTTGTGTTTCTCACCTCTTCCACTGAGGAAAACATTTGGAACAGGGCTAGTTGTCCTTTCTGGTGATGGGGAAGGAGTGTAGCTGAATATGGAAACTGCCAGATTAATCTGTGAGGTATCCCCGTCATTCCCGGTGAAGTAGAAGGGGAGAGTGCCTGGTCATGTCACTTCCCATGATGCAGGAAGGGTGGGGTGGCTTACACACGTCACTCCCGGTGATGTGGCAGGGGAAGGGGAGTGGCTGGTTGATGTCACTTCAGGTGACCCAGATAGGGTTGCCAGCTCTGGGCTGGGAAATACCTGGAGATTTTGGGGGTTGGAACCTGGGGAGGGCGGGGTTTGGGGAGGGGAGGTACCTTAGCCAGATATAATACCATAGAAACCACCCTCCAAAGCAGCCATTTTCTCCAGGGGAACTGATCTTGGTTGTTTGGAGATCAGTTGTAATAACAGGAGATCTCCAGGTACTACCAGGAAATTGGCAACCCTAGATGCAGGAGGTGTCCAAAATATGTTACATCTGGTGACATGACAGGGGGTGGTCGGCTGACGTCACTTCCGGTGACATAGCAAGGTGAGCGTGGCAGGACGACACTACTTCCAGGGATGTCAGGGGACATGGCCTAATATGCAAATTACATTCATATTCCATGCATTACTACTGCAGTGTAATCCAACACAATTGATTTTCTCACTGAAGACCTAGTTTGGCCCTCTTTCTGCTCTCTGAGCCTGGACTTCTGTTTTGAACTCAAGCCTCTGGCCCTATAACAGCAGCCAGAATCAAACTTGTGTTTTTACCTGTCTAAGACTGCCACCACCACGTGAATGGAATAATCCCTCTTCTTGTATGTGTTTTGTGCCTTTGCCTCACTGCTTCTGTTTCTGTTGGATTTACTCTTTAGATCATTTCTTGCTTCAACATCTGGACCTACCTCCTTCCAAATTTGAACTCCTGTCTGGAGCCTATAAACTCCTGCTTCACTCTCTTGTTCTAGCTCTTTGTCTCTTGCCTCCTTCTTCTTGAGTGAAACATGTTGCATTGTGTGTGAGAGGCTGCAGTCAGACATGCCTTTAGATCCAACTCAGCTGCAAATACCTGATGGATCTAAAGGGCACAATTAGACAGCAACATCTGGGAAAGGTCCTGCAACCGTCGGCACCCTGTGCTGCCCTGCCACAGAAGTGGAGTTAAAAGACACCGGGGAAAGTCCAGTCCTAATGCTTGCCCATGGGTCACAGAAGGATTTCCCCTACTCTGATCACTCAAACATGCTCTCAAGCCACCGGGATTGTCTGCTCATTCCATCCCGACTCAGTGCTGGGGGGTTTTCTCTCACTTAGCAGTATGCATATAACAACATACTCAGTGGGGAACTCTCGGTGTGGAGGGAAACAAAAGGACAAAAAACAACAACCACCACTCGCCCAAACATACCATCTGATCGGGCAGTGACAGGCTGAGCCCACAGCTATCAAGGATGTGTGCTCGTGCAACGCCATGTCAATTTCCACCAGGGGAAATAGGCTTGCTTCCCCTTCCCATTAAATGGCATGTCTGGCCACAGCCAGAGAGAGAGATTGAGTGCATGTGAGCACACTTAGAATACTTGGTTCTTAGTGTGGGCATTCTAGTGTTGGATATTTTGCTGTATACTTGATATTATTATGATTGCTTACATATGCCAGTTATTCCCCTTATAAAGCTATCTCTGATTTCATTCTATCTGCATTCTCAGTCTACCTTTCAAGGCTCACAGAGGAGCTGTGTCACTTTAATGTCAGATTCCTTTGCCTGTTTTGATCATCACTGTCCAGGTGGGGGAGGCACTCCCGAAAATGAGTGCCAAATAACAGGATTTGCTTAAAGTCAGGAGGGAGAGGAAGTGGGAGGAAGGCCGTTCCCTTATCGGGCTCTGCTGGCATGAATTTGAGCTGAGCTGAAAAGGGGGCCGCCTTTGCCCAGTCGCATTTGGGTACACTTTCCCTAACCATACATGAAGGGAACAACAACTGTGCATGCCCCAATTTCATAATTAATTTTAGAAATTCTCCCAGCTAAACTGAAATAAAGGTGGACCGGAATGGAGCCCAGAGCAAACTTCTGCAACAGTGAAGGAAGTGGAGGTATCCACTCTTCCCCATCACTGTCCCTAAGAGGGCAACCGTTGGCGCTTGTTGATTTTCTGTCCATCACTCCATTGTTAAGGAAGAGGCACTCTACTGAGGAAAGGATTTGGAGGGTTCTCTGAAGTATTTAGAGTAAACAAACAAGATATATGTATGTTTTCAAGGGGCTACTCCATGTTGTTCTCTTTCCTCCTTCCCAATTTAGTGGTAACAATGACAAAGGCTTAGCATCCCTTCCAAAACACAGAGTTCAGGATATTTCTAATATTTTTTAAATGTTTGCTTCATTTACAGACATATGTGGATGCAAGCAGGAGCTGCGGTAAGATGGGAAATTGACCTTAAACACTTTGTTCTTCCCTGCCTTCTTCTTTGTCTCTTTCAAAACTCCAACAGTGCTCTCTCTCTCTCTCCCCCTCACTCTCTCCCCCCCTCTCTCTCTCTCTCCCTCTCTCTCTCCCTCTCTCTCTCCCTCTCTCTCAGAGATGAACACACACACATATGCACATATGACCAGGTGTCTGTATTGTCACTGCCAATACATAAAATCTGAACCTCCTGAAGGCACCTGATATTTTTGGCCACTGTGTGACAGAGTATTGAATTGGATGGGCCATTGGCCTGATCCAACATTGGCTTCTCTTATGTTCTTATGTTCTCTTAATAGGTGGGTATGGGGAGCTCAATGTTATAGCAGCAGCCTAGAGTATAATCTCCCATTTGGGGCTTGGAGGGCATCCACAGGGATGTAAAGGGGTGCATGCCCCTTCCTGCCCCACTGGCCCATGACCACAGAACTTGAAAGAAGGCAAATAACTGGCTGGGGGGTGAGCAGTAGAGTGTGGTTCTCTTTCCTGCCTTCACACCCCATTGGTGAAAGAGTGTGAAAGAGAGCAGAGGAGTTCAGGTCCACCATGTACACTTGGTTGTGGATGTGTGCAAGGGCATGAGGGATGCCATAGAGGTCATTTTGCCCAGTTCCTACAGAAACTAGGATCACCTTCTCCCAGACTCCACAGGCATCTTATTTGAAAACACAGAGAGATTCCCAGCTATCAGGAGACCATCTCCTAACAATTAGCTCCCATTGATGAGACATCAGTGAACCATTTCCTCTTCCAAACTCTGAACCGGTATCCCCAGCAAAAGCACGGCAATATTCCCTGCTATCAGAAGACCATCTACTAACAATTAGCTGCTATTGATGAAACATCAACCAACCATCTCCTCCTGCTCCTCCAAACTGCCTGGGTATTTCACACAAGAACACAGTGAGATCCCTCACTATCAGGGGACCATCTCTTAACAATTAGCTCTCATTGATGAAACATCAGTTACCCGCCTCCTCCTCCAAACTCTAACCCGGCATCTCATGCGAAAACAAAGCGAGATCCCTAGCTATCAGGAGACCATCTCCTGATTAGCTCCCATTGATGAAACATAAACCCACTATCTTGGACTATTAACCAACAATCTGCCTTAAGAAGGAGTGATTGGCTAGCACCAATAATGTCCGGCTCACCAGGAGCTAGTGTGATGGAACAGAAGTACAAACACCCTTGTTAATTGTGTCCAAATTCGTCGACCTCTTATTAATCAACTTCTCCCCAAAACCAAAGCAAAGTTCATTGTCATTCCCGGCATAAATTGCAAGCAGCAATTTCCGCTTCTCTGGCTGCCCCACTTTCATACCACCACGTGCATCACGATCAATTAGACATCATTTATCAAGGCACGTGGGTCTGCAAAGGAGCTCCTCTCTTCTACTCTTCCCTTTTCCCTGTCTCTTACTTCCTCTCTAAACCCAAAATTAGATTTAGGTAAATTTCTCTTCTCTTCTCCCCATCGGTATCGGCGCTTGACAGAAGGAGTCACGAGGCACGCTAAATGCATCAAGGAGCTCTTTTCTGCACTGACTTCAAAAAGTTTATTTTCCCTGCTTTGTTCCTTTCATCCCTTATTGTCCCTGGTTATGTTAGGCTCCAACTGCTAACCGGCCTTATCTGCTCAAATTCCTGTCGAGGATTTTGGAACCGACACAGACAAAATGCAGTCACGATGCACCTGCCGCGTGGAGATCTGCCACTTTCAAGCAAACAGACTCAATCACATCCTGTCAAAGTCACCTTGTCTGTGAAGACACCCCCGGGCAAAGAATACCTCCCAGTAACTCATGGAGTTGCCTTATACTGAATCAAACCATTGGTCTAGTGAGGTCAGCATTGTCCACACAGACTGGCAGTGGCTCTCTGGGGTTTCAGGAGACGATCTTTTCATTAGTACTTGATCCTTTTAATTGGAGAGGGTGAAGATTAAACCTGAGACCTTCTGCATGCCAAATAGATGCTCTACCCTGACCTACAGCACCTCCCTAATTGACCTTGGCATACAGGGCTGGCTTAAGTCCTGAGTCTCCCAAACACCTATCTGAGGGACAGCAATGTGGGGTAGCCTATTTTTCAAAGCATATGCTAGAGAAGCATCTGCAAAATGCATGCACCTTTCTCCCCGGATGCTGGGAGTTCAGACATGCATGTTCTTGCTTCTGAAGTGAAATTAAAATGCTAGCAGCCAGACTGAGTGGAAACCCCCCCCAAAAGATAGAGAAAATATATGAAACCAACAGGAACCAAAACGGGGCATGTTTATGCATCCTTTACTCCTGAAGTGGGGAGGGAAGGCAGCAGGGTATAGTCTGATCTCATCAGGTCTCGGAAGTTAGGCAGCGCTGCTACTTGGAAAGGAGACCACCAAGGAAGACTCTGCAGAGGAAGGCTTCTCACTTGCTGTCACGGGCTCTTACAGGTCACCACCTTTTGGACACCACTCTTACGCGGGACACTGCTAGCTTCGGGTAGTAGCGGGGACCACTTACCCACTGGTTTCATTCTTCGTGATGAAACTCTCTTGGTTCACTCCAAGGCTCTTAAAACTGGCGGAAATTAGTGACCGGACTCCGTTGTTTATAAGAATAAAACGGCTTTACTGTGACATCTCTCATTTTCCTCCAGCACAACCTTAATCAGATACACGTTCCAAAGGTTCCAACAATTAAACCGCTCTCTTGGATTCTTCCCAAAATGTGTCAGTTCCCAATGGCTGTTAGCCTCCAACCGCCCACAACCTCCTCACTCACTCTCCGTCCTCCAACAACCTCTCTGTCCGTTTTCTGCCCATCAACCTCCCAAACATTCCATCTCTCCAACTGCCCTATGT
>NW_015162507.1:122039-123955 GCF_001447785.1 Gekko japonicus
TAGCGGGGACCACTTACCCACTGGTTTCGTTCTTCGTGATGAAACTCTCTTGGTTCACTCCAAGGCTCTTAAAACTGGCGGAAATTAGTGACTGGACTCCGTTGTTTATAAGAATAAAACGGCTTTACTGTGACATCTCTCATTTTCCTCCGGCACAACCTTAATCAGATACACGTTCCAAAGGTTCCAACAATTAAACCGCTCTCTTGGATTCTTCCCAAAATGTGTCAGTTCCCAATGGCTGTTAGCCTCCAACCGCCCACAACCTCCTCACTCACTCTCCATCCTCCAACAACCTCTCTGTCCGTTTTCTGCCCATCAACCTCCCAAACATTCCATCTCTCCAACTGCCCTATGTCTGCACATCGCTTTTCTCTAGGTGTTCCCTTTTTGGAATCCGTCACACTTGCTTTGAAAACTCCTAGCTGGGGTCGGCGGTGCAAGTCAGCTGCAACTTGCCAGCGCTTTACACACCAGGTGGGAAGAGAGTGGATACAGAACTGCCTGGCAAAAGCACTGAGGAGGTGGGCATGGGTCTGTCTAAGCCCAGCCAAGCCTACTGCACATTGATGGGAACATGCACAGCTTTGGTTGATGGCTGAGGATGTGTGTAGATGATGCTGAGGACGTGTGAATTTTGGACAGCAGGAAGCAGCTTTCTGTGAGCATCACTGAACTTCTGCTTTGCGAGCACCACAAATCTTTCCAAGCCCCCACCTTAAGTGCAGAGAATGTACCAGGTATTGGACCTCCATACCAAAGCTTAATTTCACAGTTAGGGACTAGCACTTTACTGATATGAAACCAAAAAAGGACGCTGAGACCCTCCGTTGAATTGTGGTACCCACTGCCAACTTATATGGATTCGATCCAGAGAGGTCCCCCCCCCTCATTCTCACCCCTCCTTACTGCAGCCATCCCAGCACATGGTCAGTGTACATGCAAACCCTGTGAGCCCCAGCATAGCCTTTGGGGGGTCAATAGTGGCCCGTCTGTCCCTTCTCATCAGCAAAAACCTGATTGGATGCTCATATGCGTGCCTTATGTATTCTCAAGTCGCTTCCAATTCATGGTGGCCCTATGAATTAATGTCCTCCAAAAAATCCTGTCCAAAGGTGCCAGCTTCCAGGTGGGGCCTGGAGCTCTCCAGAATTGTGAGTGATCCCCAGACTACAGACATCCATTCACCTGGAGAAAAGGACAGCTTTGGAGGGGAAACTCTGTGACATTATGCCCCACTGAGGCCCCTCCCCTTTCCAAACCCTGGCTTCCCTGGGGTCCACCCCCAGAATCTCCCGGAATTTCCCAGCTCAGAGTTGGCAACCGTAGTCCTGTTGTTAACAGTCTTTCTCAGGTCTTGCAAACAAAAGGCCGTGGTTTCCTTTATAGAGTCAATCCATCTCAGGTTGGGTCTTCCAGAGAGCCAGTTTGGTGTAATGGTTAGGAGCGCGGACTCTAATCCGGGAGAACGGGGATCGATTCCCCACTCCTCCATATGCAGCTGCTGGTGTGACTTTGGGTCAGTCACAAGTTCTTTCAGAGCCTGTATAAATCCAATCTCCTCCTCCTCCTCCTCCTCTTCTTCCTCTTCTCCTGCTGCCATCAACTTTTCCTAGCATGATTGTCTTTTCCAGTGACTCTTGTCTTCTCATAATGTGACCGAAGTACGATAGCCTCCATTTAGTCATTTTAGCTCTGGTGAGAACTGATTTGATCTAGAACCCACTTATTTGTCTCTTTGGCGGCATCCGTAAAACTCTCCTCCAGCCCTGCATTTCAAATGAATCCGTTTTCTTCCTGTCAGGTTCCTTCACTGTCCAGCTTCTGCATCCACACATCAGAATGCGTCCTCATGCTGCTGGTAGGTATGCTCTCTCTCTCTCTCTCTCTCTCTCCCTCTCTCTCTCTCTCTCTTT
>NW_015162507.1:124084-144122 GCF_001447785.1 Gekko japonicus
AGAACTCCCACCATAAGGTCTGCCTCGCACAAAGCCAGCCACCCACGCACCGTCTCCTGCACAGGCAAGGCTGCATTTCCACTCTGGACTTCCTCTCTGTCTGCACTCTCTTCCTTTCTCACCCCAAGCTCCATGCAGCGCCCGCAGGCTCCTCGCATCCATTTCGATTCACGCCACTCTGTCCCAAATTGTCTCGATTTACATTCTGCACTTTAAATAGATTCCCTCCCTCCCTCCCTCCCGATACATAGACACAGGGAGCTCAGTCATGCTGGACTCTGACATATACCTTTTGGGGAGGACATTTGCTGTTAGACCTGAGGCCATGAGGATGCTGGACTCGGAGCTGAGAAAACCTGGGCTCAAAACCCCGTTCCACCCTGGAAGCCTATTTGGTGACCTTGAGCCAGTCACTCTCTCGGCCTGATCTTCCTCATAGGGCTGTTGTGAGGATAAAACAAAAGCAGGGGGGATATGCAGTTCTCCCTGAGGATCTTGGGGAAAGGCAAGATACTGTTGTAACAGAGATGTACAAAACTCATGCACTAGGGATTATTTCGCATTGTTTTTCCCTGCTGCCTCGGACAGCAAAACCTCATTTCTAATTCTTCCAGTTTGTGAATCTTCATTTTAGCACCACTTTCTACTCCTTTGCACAATTTCCCCCATAAACATTTCCCAGTATTATTTGTGCATCAATAAACAATATAGATTATACGCATGTTTTACATCTACGCTGTTCAGAGGCTGTATACCTTTGAAGACCAGAGATAGCCACCGGAGGGAGGCTTGGATCGAGTTGCCATGGCTAGCGGACATGAGCCCTTTGTGCTAGTGGCTGCCTGACAGTCCCCCTCCATGCAGGAGTCTAGCTCAGTTGAGAAGGCCCTTCATGCAGAAGTCTAACTCAGCTGAAAAGTCCCTTTATGCAGAAATCTAGCTCATGCAGAAGTCTAGCTCAGGTGAGAAGTCCTTTTATGCAGAAATCTAGCTCTTGCAGAAGTCTAGCTCAGCTAAGAAGTCCCTTTATGCAGAAATCTACCTCATGCATGAATCTAGCTCAGTTGAGGAGCCCCTTTATGCAGAAGTCTAGCTCAGCTGAGAAGTCCCTTTATGCAGAAATCTAGCTCAAGCATGAATCTAGCTCAGTTGAGTACCCCTTCATGCAGAAGTTTGGCTCAGGCAGAAGCCTAGCTCAGCTGCAAAGCCCCTTCACTGCCTTTTGTCTGGTCCTGGTGAGTTGCTTGGAAATGGGATTAAAAAAAACAAAAACAGTTACTGCTGCTTCTGCAACACGTTCCATGAATAATGTGTGGGGCCATGGCTCAGTGGTAGAGCTGCTGCTTGGCATGCAGAAGGACCCAGGTTCGATCCCTGACATCGCCAGCAAAAAGGACCAGGTGGCAGGTGGTATGAAAGACCCCAGCCCTGAGACCCTGGAGAGCCACTGCCAGTCTAAGTAGACGGTACTGACCTTGCTGGACCAATGCTCTGATTCAGTAGAAGGCAGCTATTCCTGTTCAGTTTGGTGTAGTGGTTAGGAGTATGGACTCTAATCTGGGAGAACCGGGTTTGATTCCCCACTCCTCCACTTGCAGCTGCTGGATGACCTTGGGCAAGCCGTAGTTCTGACAAGAGCTGTTCTTGAAAAAGAGCCGTTTCTGTCAAAGCTCTCTCAGCCCCACCTACCTCACAGGGTGTCTGTTGTGGGGAGGGGAAGGGAAAGGAGATTGTAAGCTGCTCTGAGACACCTTTGGGTAGTGAAGGGTGGGGTATCAATCCAATCTCCTCTCTTCTTCTTCATGTGTGTTCACTGGCAGTGTGCCCTTTGTATCAGTAGGCCACTCTTTGGGGCCACAAGAAGGGCCCTGCTGAGTCAAACAAAAGGTCCATCCAGTCCAGGCCTCCCCTTACCCACAACAGTCAACAAAAAGCCTTCGGAAGGCATATAAGCAGGGCAGGCTCCTGCCGTTGCCCTTCAGGAACTGGCATTCAGAGGTATGCTGACTCTGAGCACAGAAATTCTGTGTATCCGTAACAGATCTTCACAAGTGGAGGCCCGCAAGAAACTTGCGGGATGGTTATCTCATTTGTCACACCGATGGTTATCTCATTTGTCACACCTTTGCTTCCCCTCCTCACCCCCTACCTCTCTCACACTATTTCTCCTCCATGCATGTGACTTCCTCTCTCTTTCTGACCTGTCATCTTTCTCTTTGTTTTTCTGCCTCCCCACTTCATCACTCTTTCTCTCTCTTTCTGCCCCACCCCATCATTCTTTCTTTCTGCCCCTCATCACTCTCCCAGCCTCCTGCCTGCTTCCTCCCCTACTCCGCAGAGCAGCAGCAGTGGTGGCAGTGCTCCTAGCCACCCACCTGCTTCCTCTCCCCCCACAGCAGCAGTGGCAGTGGTCTGGGAATCACAACGGATCTCCCAGCTACAGAGAACAATTCACCTTAGGGCTGCCAGCTCCAGGTTGGGAAATTCCTGGAGATTTGGGGGTGGAGCCTTGAGACAGTGAGGCTTGGGGTGGCAAGCAGTCTCAGCAGGGTATGGTGTTATAGACTGAACTTCTCCAAAACAGCCATTTTATCCAGGGGAACTGATCTCTGTCACCTGGACAACAGTTGTAATTCTGGGTGATCTCCAGTCCTCACCCGGAGGCTGGCAATGGTGGTTCTCATGGAGGAAATGGCTGGAGGGTGGAGTCTATGACATTACACCAGTCCAAAGTTCCTCCCCTCCTCAAATCCCACCCTCTCCAGGCTCCACCTCTCAAATGTCCAGGAATTTCCCAACCTGGAGTTGGCAACCCTATTTCCTTCCCACCCAACAGCCAACCTACCTTTATCTGCCTCTCTGTCTTCTGCTTTCCATGTCCACCCCCCAGCCTCTACCTAGGAAAATTACAGTCTTTCTCCACAGTGGGGACCAAAGCAGCTTTCATTATTCCCTCCTCCTTTTATCTGCACAACAACCCTGTGAGGTTGGTTAGGCTGAAATATGTGACTGGTCCAAAATCACGCAGTCAGCTTCCACTGCAAGATGGGGATCTGAACTTGGGTCTTACAGACACTACTTTGAAGCTCTAACTGCTGCACCTCACTGGCTTTCATAGGGTGGCTGCTGATGAACGGTAGCAAGCAGCCGAGGCTAGGTGAGTCATGCAAATCAGGGGGGACCGGCAACCCTACACTACTGCCAGGCCTAGAGTTGCCAACCTCCAAGTGGGACCTGGAGACCCCCCAGCATTACAACTGGACTCTAGACAGCAGAGGTCTGTCTCCCTGCAGAAAATGGCTGCTTTGGAGGATGGACTCTGTGGCATTATACCCAGCTGAGGCCTCTCCCTTCCCAAACCCAGCCCTCTTTAGAGTCCACTAGAAAATCTCTAGAAATCCCCCAGCCTGGCACTGGCAACTCTTGTGAGGCCTGGCCCCAAGGCTCCCTCCTTCCCTCCCTCAAAGTCTGAAAGAGGCCTGGAAAGGGGCCTTCCCCCACCCTTTGACTCAGAGCCAGTTAGAAGCCCCCCTCAACATTCTAATCTCTCACGGTTGTTTCCTGGAGTTAGATCCCTGCAGAGGCCATTTCAAAAGGTTTTGGGGGGAATTCAGCCATCCCTGAAGGGATTTTTTTACTTCTTGGATTTTTCTACAAACCCAGGAAGTCTACTGACTATGTAGGAAAAGCTGTTGGGGGAGGGTGAGCCCCCTGTTGGTGGAAATAAGTATCCGCACAGAGAAAAAACCTCTTCCTATTAGAATATAAGATGGATCTCCTTTTCAAGCCATCTCAGGCTGCATCCAAAAGGGGCCGGCTGTTGCTCTCATTGGGTGCAAGCAATGATGATTCGTGGTGGGATTGTCCCCTGTAGACAAGACAACCGAGTCGTGAATGGCTGCTACAGCATGATCGGGGAGGTCTCATGAGTTCTTCGGGTTGCCAGCTCTGGGTTGGGAAGTTCCTGGAGATTTGGGGGTGGAGCCTGGGGAGGGTGGGGTTTGGGGAGAGGAGGGATCTCAGTGGAGGAGAACGCCCTACAGCCCACCCTCCAAAGCTGCCATTTTCTCGAGAGGAACTGATCTCTGTCGTCTGGAGGTCAGTTGTCATTTCAGGAGATCTCCGGGCCCTACCTGGACTTTGGCAAGCCTAATCATTCCGGGGCTCTGGGCAAATGCCCAGTCATTTCTACTCCCAGTTAGCCCCCCCTAGCCCACGGGGCACCCCTATCAGGGCCGAGCAAGGGGTGAACCTCACCCCATGCAAGGCAGGTGCAAGTGGCTGCCACTTCAGAGCCAGTGGTCCAAGCCTCAGGTAGGGTGGGTGCATTGCTACTGCCAGGGGTCATTTTCTGTGGGAGCGCACAGGAGCAGAGCTCCGGCAGCAAGGAGCCCAGGGGGCGGGCACATGCAACAAGCCCCACCCCCTGCTCCCAGCAGCCCTCAGTCGGGCCACGAGGAGCAAGAAGCAGCCAGGTAAGTTGTAGAGCCCCCCCCTCCGGCCCGCCTTCAAGTACAAGCTCTCCCTCCTCTGTGAGGGCAGATCTGCGCATCCCCCCCCCCAATAGCTAGCAACCCAAAACAGTCCAGTGGAACCTGAGCGGTGAGTGTTGCCTTCTGACACACTTCTGGTGATGTCAGGGGGTGTGGCATATGCAAATAAGTTATGTTAATGAGCTCCTGCACCTTTTTTTTCTATGAAATGACCCCTGGCTACTGCCATGGAGCCAGCACCCTGAGCCCCAGACAGGGCAGGAGTGAGTGGCAGCAGAAGCCTGGTCTTCTGCTTTTCCCCTCGGTGTTGGGAGGGTGGGGCTGTGGGGAGTTGTCCTTCCAGTGCAGGGCCCAGGGTGGCTTTCCTACTTGCTCATTGGCTAAGGCTGCCCTGTGTAATATAGTGGGTGGAGCCATGGTAGTTCCCCTCCCCCTGTGTGGGACCTGGGGTAGCTGCCCTACTTGCCCATTGGCTAAGTCTGCGCCAAGTAAGATAGTGGGTGGAGCTATGGGTGGTTGCTCTCCCCGTGTGGGACCTGGGGTAGCTGCCCTACTTATCCATTGGCTGAGACCGCCCTGGGTAAGATAGTGGGGGAGTTGTGGGGGGGTTGATCCTTCAGTGTGGGGCCAGAGGCAGCTGCCCTACTTGCCAATTGGCTAAGGCTGCTCCAAGTAAAACAGTGGGTGGAGCCATGGGTGGTTGCTCCCCTAATGTGGGGCCTGGGTTAGCTGCCCTACTTGCCCATTGGCTGAGACCACTCTGAGTAAGGTATTGGGTGGAGCTGTGGCTAGTTGATCCCACAGTGTGGGGCCCAGGATTGGGACCCTACTCGCCCATTGGCTAAGACCACCCCAAGTAAAATAGTGTGGTATCCAGTGATCAGCCACCAGAAGGACTTGTCTGATCATGTCTAGTCTGCTGCCTGTCAATTTCATTGTCTGTCTTTGTGCCTTTCACAAGCAAGCTTTTCTGGGGCTGCCCTGTTTGTGCAAGTAGATCACCCCAGGGATAAGCTCCTGCTGTGGGTAGAGTTGCCAGGTCGGGGGATGGGGGGAATTTCCAGGAGAAAGAGAGAGGCCCATTCCAAACTGCCAGCATTGCACAGGAACTGACGTCATCATGCCAGCAACTTCTGGGTGACGCTCTGGTGTTTGGGCAAAAACTCTATGATAAGACCAGCTTCTACCATAAAGTTTCTGTCCAAATACCAGAGTGTCACCTGGAAGTCGCTGGTGTGATGACATCACTTCCTGTGTGATGTCAGCACCGTGGCCTAGGCCTTCTTCTTTCTACTGGTAAGTCCCCCTGCTGGCCAGGGGAAAGGCAACCCTATCTGACAACCCAATCTGTGGGTAATCTCCTCTGGCTTTGCACAGTGTGCCTGAGTAACCCACTCCCGAGATATATTGTTTGCCAACAGAGTTCTTGATGTACCCAAAACTTAGCAGCAGCTGTGTGCAAATATGCCTCCTGCGAAAGTGCCCCCGTTTCTCTATCTCCTTCCTCCCCATAAGTGGATTGTTCATTCACCCAAATCTCCCTGCAGCCTTTTTAATCTAATCTTCTCTGTAGCTGTGAGGTGAGGGTCACCTATGAACAGAATTTTTTTCCATAAAAAAAGAACAACCTAATAATTCATACGAACCCAAGACAATAAGCCGCTGCTGCGACGTAATGGAGGGGGCCCCCCCACAAAGATTGCCTGTGAGCAAAGATCAGGGGGCTGTCTCCCCCTGCTGGTGTTTTGGAGGTGTTTCTCGGGCAAAAAGTCTAAAGGTCTGAACAGACAAGAGGCTGAGAAATCCATGACCAATTTCCCCCAGTATCTTTTAGGGGGGGGCAAGACATAGAGGGAGAAATTTCACTCTTCAATCAAAACTGATTCCCGCCTCCCCGTGCAGCTATTGGCCTGGGGGAGCAGCCAGATACTCACTTAACGAATATCTTTTTTCCTGTTCCGGGGGTGGTTACAGGGCAATGTGGTGCTCATAGGGAGAGGAGGTAACATCTGGAACCGGTTTGTACCGTCAAGCCACTGGTCTGCCTAGGTGCTCCTTGCAGACTTCTCTGGGTGGTAGCGGCTCTCGAACGTCTCAAGCAAAGACTGAGACCCTCTAGCTGGAGGTCAGGGATGCCGCACATTTCATGTCAAACTGACCTGGTTCCCCTGTGACTCTCAGATGTGAGGCCATGACTGGGTCTGTTCAGTTTGGCACCAAGCAAATCAAAACCCTCCAAAACAGGTTTGCAACTTGCCCCCCCCCACACACACACACTGCACGTGCCTGATAAACCATTGCCACTCAAACAGGTCAGCCCAGATCAGCTGTCCTTAATGTTGCCACAGATGACGTAAGCAAACATTGGATCAGAGCATGAGTGTTTGTGTTTAACTTGGCTTTTGTTTATGACTGAGGGCCAAACTGGTCTGGCCCATGGTGGCTACCGATTCCATTTTAGAGAAGAATGTGTTGATTTAAAAATGCCGGGGGGGGGGGGGACAGTGTAGCAGGACAGGGCAATATTGCCCCTCCCCTTGCACCTTTTCAAACATTGAAACAGCAGTGGGGGGGCTGTTTTGGCACTTGAAAAGGTGCAAGGGGTCAACAACAAGATCAGACCCATGGCCTCAGTCAGGGCTCTTTTTGTAGAAAAAGCCCAGCAGGAACTCATTAGCATATTGGGCCACACCCCTGACAGCACAGCTCATTAACACATTAGGGCGCACCCCCATGTTACCAGAAGTGTGGTTATCCAGCCACACCCACCTTTTGCTTGTTATTCTGTTTACCTTGTTTGTGGTCAAAACCCAGGGCTTTTTTGTAGCAGGAACTCCTTTGCATGTTAGGCCACACACCCCTAATGTAGCCAATCCTAATGAGTTTCTGCTGTTGGATGTGGCCTATTATGCTAATGAGTTCCTGCTGGGCATGGCCAACTTGGGAGCCAGCCGGAACTCCGTTCCTGTGCGTTCCTGCCCAAAAATAGCCCTGGCCTCAGTAGTGACTAGTTTGGCACGGGGTGACTGATTTCACTGTCTCTTTCCAACCGTTGCCTGCTGCATGGAGCAGCAACTCAGCAAAGGGGAGAAGCAGAGCTCCGTTAGGCGATGCGAGAACACGCGTGTGCAAAAAGCTGATTGCCCTCTGCTGTCCTGGTAGGAAGGAAGACAGTAAAGCAGCCTGCCATAAATGGGTCAACAAACAAAGATCGTTTCAGGTCAGCACCCAGCCGTGTTGGTCTTGATTACAAGAGCCAAATTCAAGTCCAGGAGCGCCATAACTTTTTGACTCTCAAAAGGCTATATCCTGGAAATATTTTGGTCTTGAAATGCTACTGGACCCAAAACAGGCACAAAGAGACTATTGAAAACTTGGCTTCCTTGCTGCAATTGGCAAAGACAATATGAGCCAAGCCTGCAGGTGTTGAAGGACCCCTACTGGAGAGACTGAGGACTGAACTTTGGACCTTCTGCATGATGCAAAGCAGAAAGTCGATCCCACAGTGGTTCCCTAGAAGAAGAGCTGTTCAGTCCCCTCTCCCCTTCGATGTGGCACTGGTCTGAATCAGGACTCCACCGGGCTGCTGTTGCTTCCAAAAAAAGACTAAGAAGAACTGATCACAAATCACCAGGTTGTGTCCATTTAATGACACTGCTGACTAACCTCACATCCCCTTGGCCATTTTATTTACTTGCCCTCAGAGGTCAAAGGTGTGCAATCAACAGACAAAATACATTCGGAAAGCTGTTTGAAGCAGCACTGAAAGGAACAAGCTCTTTGGTGTTTTGCGCACTGGATTCTTAGAAGTGGGTTGGAAGCAGTGTTCCCTCTAAGCTGATTTCTTAGCCTCCAGCTCACAGATTTTTGTCTCCGCTCAGGAAGGAGGACTCCAGAGCAAACTAATTTATGCAGTATCCAAGTCGCTCACTCACAACTTTAATGCCAGTAGCCCACAAAGTAGAATTTCTGCTCACAAGACTTCACAGCTTAGAGGGAGCATCCTTTGTCTCAACTTTCAGAACTGAGACTGAAGCTCAAACCTTCTTAGGCTTCATGCCATCAACTCTGCTATCCTGTACCCTGAATTCCACACATATAAGTGATCAACTATTGTTACTCAGTAGCAAGGGGAAAGAGACTCTGTACATGTTCAGACACAGTTTTTATTACAAATCTTGTCTGTCTGATGTACTCAGTAGGCGGCCGTAAGCAAGCTTACCTGGCTCAGCCTTTCTCTGTGATTCAGGGATATTAATGCTTGTTTACCTTGCAGGGCTGTTGTAAGGTTTGCAACACAACAATGTGTGCTAAGTCCTTTGAACCCTGGAAGTGCTATATATACAGTCTAAGTATTATTATTAACGTTTAAATTTTGGTTGTGACTTCTCTATAGAAGTGGGTCTAATACCCTCATTGCTTGTATGCTGTATGAATACCCCCTATCAGATTGGATAACATGTGTTGAAGGAAAAACAACTCTGATGGGGTTCAACATGGATGATTTGACCCTTCTTTCAGAGAAGCAGGCTTTTGGCATGATTAAACAGAGATTAATCGATATAGAAATGCAAGAATTTAGTAGTCTTGCCACTGGGCACTGTTCCCCCACTTATTGGGGGGATCTCTTTCACACTGGCCCGTTTTAACGTGCTCCCCTCAGCTGTGCTATATGGGAGATTTTTTTAAAAAAACTCCTTTCTTGGATAGGCTATGTCCATGTGGGCTAAAGGAGATTTGAGGAATGGACTGTGCACTTCTGTCTTGTAGACTTTATCAGGATTTACGTGCCTATCACCTCGATCCTATACTGCGATCCCTGGAGGGCAAATCTGAGGAAAGTAAGATTGTGAACCTTCTAGCCTCAAATAGGGTTGATTTCATCGAAGTGGTGGCAAATTTCCTTTCCTGTGCATATAGGAGAAGAAGTCTTTTCTGTCAGAATGAGTAGTTAATTAACTGTCTAGTCTTTCTTTCCCTTTCCTGTATCCCTGAACTGAGGCCGCTGCTGTTATGCCAATAAAGGTTTGTTGTTATACTATTATGCATAATTCAGGGATGTGTATAGGTGTCAAACTCGGGGCCTCGTTCACCATGGGATTTCTCTGTTCTGTCTTTCTTGCTTGTAACTGTTCTGTATCTGGACCATTGGGGGGGGCAGTGGGTGAGTGAGTGGATGGATGCATTTGTTTGGAACTTGCTTTGCTTAGCTGCTTCGTAACTGTTTTCTTAAGAGCCTCCCGAATGGGAAGAATGTGATCGACCTTGAAGCCTGTCTCTGCTAGCCATCCTGTTGTAGGTTCGCAGGTGGGGGCGAAGGAGCGCATGTTAGATTTAGGTGGGTTGAGTGAATGGCTTGATTGGATGGGTCACTGGGGGGGGGGCTGTTTGAATCATGTATAATATCGGGGCTGGTGCCAAAACCAGTCAGTTCTGGCACAGATGGTCTCTACCTGATACAGCTACATATCTCAATAACCACATCTTTAACAGAAGAGTGTTGGTGGGAATGAGTTTGTGGAAAAGTCTGACAACAGGTTTTAAAAGAAGCTCTGTGGAATGTAGAAATGTTCTAAGACCTGACTCCAGTTAATCCACTGCACGTTTTTTGGTCACTGTATCAGATGGATGTGGGGTTTGGTTCCCATAATCCCAAGTAGCAATGACGAAAAGGCGCATTGACTCAATTCAGAACTGGCTCAGCTAGTGTGAACCATTCCCCACCACCACCATATTTAAAATTCAGAAAACACTTGTGTGTGGTGTTAGCCGAATTGGTTTAACTACAGCAATTGGCAAATTTTAAACTGGGTGCTTGCCAACTATACCAAGGTCCTGTTCCCACCAAGGGTTACCAGAGAAGGAGTTGAGGCTGGTGTTGTTAAAATAAATGTCTTTTACTTAAAGAATATAAATCTCATACAAACAATACTGATGAACTCACACATTCAATCAAGCTCCTTAGAAATACAGTATTAAAATAAGCATGTTTGCATTAGCAGGTGGGGGGTGATGAGGGGTGATACTTATCTGTCCTGAAGCTTGTTTGTTCCAATGAAGAATGGATGGGAAGAAATGGAAATCTAGGGAGTTTTAACACATGGCCAGAACCAGCCAGCACATGTGGGTCTTTTGACTGCGGCTCAAGAGATCAAAGCAGAGGCAAGGGTTTGGGGATAGCAAGCTGGACAAAAGGGGAGTATAAAGCAGACAGGGGTTGTTGCGGGGAATGCTAGCTAGGAAGGGCCAGGGGGCTCTTTTAGAGGCCCCGGTCACACGTCCCGTCGAGGTCCCGTGGTTAGGGGGGAGGTGCTGATCAGACGACGTGGCAAAGAAGCGGTGCGGCGCGGCAAACGGGGCTGTGTTTCGGTTTTAAACTGAAGTGTGCGCATGCGCTGTTGGGTGCTTGTGCGCATCCCGTGGAGACTTGAATAAAAACCTTTTTGAATGTCGTACCCCACCCCCACCCACGAACCCCCTGCCCATGGCCTTTCCCTTGAGTCCCCGCGTCGTCGTCGTGCCCCCCCTCGCCCCCAGCACTCATGCCTTGCCCAGGAGGTGATGCCGGCGTTGCTCATTCCAGGAAGGTGCTGGGGGGTGGGTGGCTGGTGCGAAGCTCTCTCTCCCCCTCCTCCACAACGACTCATCTGCTCTTCTTTCCTCTTCATTGCGCAAGAAGAGAACAGCGCTGCTGGGAAGGGAACCCCGGGGTGGGGGGGGACACACCTTTTTGCAAGGGGACATGGGCGGGCGCCGGATGCCACCGGAAACATGATCAGATGCCCGCCCTTGCCCCGCAGTTACCGGAAACTAGTATCTTGGAGGTACTAGTTTTTAACTGCGCATCTTCGGAGGGAAGCCTCGGGTTCACAATGGGAGCTCTCCGCTTCCCAGATGTGGTGCTGTGATCACACCCGGAAAATCCACCTATCATCCGTCTCAGTAGCGTGGCTACTGCTCCGTGTGACCGCAGCCAGAGGTGGTCTTTTGGGTGGGTGGCAACTGTGCCAACCTCTTGACCCACCTACCTATTAGTCCATCCCAAAAACAATCCTATTGGTTACCTATAGGAGTGCGATGTTACTTAGAGGATTGGACAATATTGTAACCTAAGACCTAACTCAAAGGATGGCATCTGGACAAGTGTGAAAACTTGGCATCAGGATGCTCCCTTGAAGTGCAGATGAAGCTTGGCCATTCCTCTGGTCATCAAAGGTCCATCTGGCAGGAAATGCCAATGTAGAAATAAAGCAGAGATGTGTAGTGCGTGACCACAAGCAATTCAGCAATGGGGGCTGCTGCTTCTCAAGTTGTTGTTTTGGTGACAACAGTGGAGATGTGTGCTTCCTCACCAGGCTGGTAGCTGTGTAGCTGAAACCTCATTCACGTGTTAAGGCTTATGCATGCACCGTCTATGTGTAGTATCACAACAGGTGACTTGTACAGCTTTCTGAGCCTATGTGTGCCCGTGTGTGTGCGTGCGCACAGTCCATTTTGTGTAGCAATAAACATAGTCCATAACTCAAATATCAATCTCATTCCTTAACACTGGGGGGGGGGGGGTTTGTCCAATCCCAGTTCCAGAATTCAGAAGTCCCATTCTGTTCCCAGTGACATCATCAGGAGGCAGATAGAAGCTGATTGCTGCATTCTACTCTCCCCACCCCCAAGCCCCTGAGGCTTGTTCTGCCATCCCTAGCCTTCCATCCACACTGACATAGAAACAGCAGCAAGGGTCCCTGCAGTGCCTCCATTCCTATTTGATCCCCGGGATGCTGCAATAACAGTGCCCCAGGAGCCATGTAGTTTCCCAGGGGATCTCAGTACTCCAGGATCTTAGATGCTACAGAAACTACATGTCCTAGTGGTCTGTCTTCTTGGGCATGCTCAGGAGAATGTCCTCTGGTGCGAAGAGCAATGGGATACAGATCTTTCGAGACCATAACTGGTGTCAGGACACCCCTTTCTATGTCTAAGGCCCAGGGGAGTCCATTCAAATCAGAATAGACAATGGTCTGCCTCAGGGGTCATTTCACAGAAAAAGAGGTGCAGGAGCTCATTAGCATAACACATTAGCATAACTTATTTGCATATGCCACACCCCCTGACATCACCAGAAGTGTGTCAGAAGGCAACACACACCACTCAGGCTCCATTGGACTCTTTTGGATTGGTAGGTATGGGGGGGGGACACGCAGATCTGCCCTCACAGAGGAGGGAGAGCTTGTACCTGAATAAACCTTGGCCTTAAAGGTGCCACTGGACTGTTTTGGATTGCTATCGGGGGGGGGGGCTCTGCAACTTACCTGGCTGCTTCATGTTCCTTGTGGGCCGGGGCTGCTGGGAGCAGGGGGTGGGACTTGTTGCATATGCCCACCCCCTGGGCTCTTTACTGCCGGAGCTCCGTCCCTGTGCGCTCCTGTAGGAAATGACCCCTGGTCTGCCTTATCATTTTGTAGATTCATACACTGATCTACCCTGGAAAACTTCCTGTACTAGAAACAGGGCTTTTTTTCCTGGGGGAGTGCACCGAAGCACATGTTTTAAAGTTCATGAGTTTTCAGTATATAGATTGAAAACTTCATTTCCCTCTTGAGAGTTCGGGGGGGGGGGCAAACCCAAAAGCCTTTGCTAGGACTCATTTCTCATCTCTACATCCTCAGATGCTCATCTTATGGTCTCATCCAGTGAAATGCTATTTGATGCAATTGAACATTAAGAGTGGGGGGGCAGGGGGATTCATATTCTGAATGAGTTAAATATAAACTTCAGTGACCTCACTCATTCGAACACTTGACAGTAAGTCTTTCATTCTGTTCTTTTTTAGCTGGGGGTGTTCTGTTTTCCCAACTTAATTCTATCCCCCTTTGGGCTAGAGCCAGCTATGCAAATAAGCTTGTTTTATTATTATACCTCTTGCACGATAGTGCCCTCTGGTGTTTTGTAAGGGTATTAGCACACCGGATAAAACCTGCCTCCGAGTCCTAAATAGGGATTGAAATCCAGCCATGCTCCCTAAGGTTCTCCTATTTTAGTGTTAATCCTGCCCAGCGTAGCATGTGAGATATACAATGAAACTGTAGCCCGAGGGGGTTATGGCAGGGGCTGCAGGCTATTAGCACTCCTTCGCCCTCCTTAGCTTGCGTGATTGGGCTTTTCCCCCCACCTCTTCTTCATTCTTTTTTTTTTTTAATTCATGACACGCCAGCAGGAAGCTTAAGTGTCGGGCTTAATTTTAACATTTCCTGGCACTTCTTGGTTCGTGCGGCTCACAATCCGTGCCTTATTTTGGAGACAATTTGTGTATTTATAATTAATATGGATTAGATATTATTATCCAGGCAATATGGCAGGCAAGCAGTTAGCAGGGATAACAGCTGTTCAATAATGCAAATGATGCACACATAAATTAGGTTTTAGCAATGGGATGTTATTACCCGGACGGACAAAAGTTCAGAACCTCAGGGCAGCGCCGTGAAAATAGCCTCTGCGTGGCAATTCACCATAGGGGCATTGCCAAGCTTGGAAGCCACATGAATGGGAGGTCTCATTGGGCGTAGGGTTAACTGAAACTCCTAAGAAGGGGAGCTGATGGAAGAAGAAGAAGAAGAAGAAGAAGAAGAAGAAGAAGAAGAAGAAGAAGAAGAAGAAGAAGAAGAAGAAGAAGAAGAAGAAGAAGAAGAAGAAGAAGAAGAGGGGGAGGAGGAGGAGGAGGAGGAGGAGGAGGAGGAGGAGATTGGATTTATGCCCCACCCTTCACTCAGTCTCAGAGCGGTTTACAAACTCCTTTCCCTTCCCCTCCCCACAACAGACACCCTGTGAGGTAGGTGGGGCTGAGAGAGCTCTTTCAAGGACAGCTCTTGGCAGAACTATGGCTTGCCCAAGGTCATCCAGCAGGTGCAAGTGGAGGAGTGCAAGTGGAGGAATCTGGGAGGTTCTCCCAGATTAGAGTCCGCACACTTAACCACTACACCAAACTAGAGTGATTTGGGTTCAAAGACCCACAGGTGGAGAATTATACAGCTTGGCCCTTAAAGCCCTTTTCAGGGAGTTTTGAGGAGGGGGACACATTAGGTGACCCATTCATCACAGTCTGCAAGGGCCCGTCTATCCAAAAATTGAACTATGTGTAACTGGCAGTGCAAATCTAAGCTGCGATATGTCTTCAAGCCCATTGATGTCAATGGACTTAGAAGGGTGTAAGTCTGTTCAGAATTCCACTCAGAATAAAATGACATGATCTGTTTTAAACTACAGATCTATTTTATACTATCAAATAGAGCCAGTAAACATACTTTCTGGACTGGCTATGTTTTATAGTACGAAACAGATCAATCACTTGAGTTCCGTCCCTGTACATGAACTATGAAACAGTTATTTTATTGTCTGTATTTTCTTTACCTCCTTTATACCCCTCCTTTCTCCCCAATGGGGGCCCAACACGGCTTATGTCGGTCTCCTCTCCTCCATTGTTTCCTCACAACAACCTTGTGAGGTAGGTCAGGCGGAGAGTATGGGGCTGGCCCAAGGTCACCCAGCAAGCATCCATGGCACAAAGGGGGTACGGAGCCTGGGTTGCCCAGATCCTAGGCCACCACCCCAGCCTCCACACCAGACTGGCTCTCTAGCAATTAAATTTCTTGCAGTCGGCGCTTGCAGGTTCTAGTGCAGTAGAGGGGAGTGTTAGAGCCTCATTCAGTGTTGCGACCAGTGTTCCCTCTATGCTGAGTTAGTGTGAGCTAGCTCACAGTTGTTTAGCCTCTGGCTCACACATTTTTGTCTTCGATCAGGAAGAGGGCTCCAGAGCAAACTAATTTATGCAGCAGCCAACTCACTCGCTCACAACTTGAATGCCAGTAGCTCACAAAGTAGAATTTTTGCTCACAAGACTCCACGTTTAGAGGGAGCATTGGTTGTGACCCCGCAAAGGTCAAGAAGCTTTCAAGTTCCCTAAAAAGTGATCTTGTTTGCCAGGGTCTAACAGAGTTGCCAACAGGCCTGGAGAAAAAGGTCCTCTTCCTTTAAGAGAATTTAAGGGACGGAAAGAGGCACTGAAGCCTTTCCTGGCATGGAGGTCAGTAACATTCTCAGTGAATAAGATCCTATTAAGCATCTATGAAAGGGACAGGGCATTTTTCTCTGGCAACCCTGGAAGTATGTTGGAGGGCTGAGAATTCCCAGAGAGTGGACCCCGAGGGGCAGGTCTTATTAAGGGACGGGCCTCTGTGAGCTTTAATGCACTATAGTCCACCTTCCAATGCTGCTATTTCCTCCAGGGGAACTGATCTCAATTGTCAGGAGATCAGTTGTAATAGTAGGAGATATCCAGGCTGTACCTGGAGGATGGCAACCCCAGGGTACACCCCCATAATTAGTCTCTCATGAGGAGTGTTACAGGGGCAGCAGCATTTATGTAGATGTTCACCACTCTCAATGTGGTTGTAGAGCTTCCAGATTCCAGAACCAGAGCTATTTGGTCAGTAACAGCACGCGTGTGTTTTGAATGCAAACAACCCCAGATTCAGTCCCTCACAGTGCCTATTTAAAATGATCTCAGAAAGCAAGAGAGCGCCTACCAGCTGGACCAAGTATACCATGGACAATGGACCAAGCGTCCATGTCATATTCAGACATCTTTTCCAGTATAGCTCCAGGGTACCATGATCCAAAGCCGTTCCAGACGAGGTTTTAATTGTGGCTCTGGATAAACTGGGAAGCCACTGTAAAGGTCTCTAGGAGACCTTGTGCTCTCTTCTTGGTTCCATAGAGGGAAATTGCAAGAATTGTTATTTAAGTATTTATTTAAATTGCTATCTCTCCCCTTTGCCCTTGTGGCTCAGGGTGGCTTACAGTTCCAAGAGTAAAAACATTAAGTATAGTAAAAATACATTTAGCACACACACCCAAGAATGTCTGCACCTTTTTCTGAACCTGGATCTCCTAGATCCTAGTTCAGCACTCTGACCACTACACCATGCTACCCAGGACACACCAAACAAAACATGGACTGTTAAAAAGAGCATGTTGTTCCATTCCATAATATGGATAACTCAGATCAGAATGGCACATGGCAGAGAGAATATCTATTGGGGAGAAATTTGAAAGCAGTCCTTTAACTTCCATCATGTCTATTTGATGACAGAGTCCTAAACAGAACAGGGACTCTGCTGGTGTACTTCCCACTCAGAAGAAGAGAAGGTTTTTATACCCCAGTTTTTTCTACCTTAAGGAGTCTCAAAATGGCTTACAATTGCCTTCCCTTCCCCTTGTCACCTTGTGAGGTGGGGGGGGGCTGAGAGAGCTCTGAGAGAACTGTGACTGGCCCAAGGTCACCCAGCAAGCTTCATACGGAGCAGTGGGGTATCAGACCCGGTTCTCCCGATTACAGCCCACCACTCTTAACCACTACACCACACTGGCTTTCACAGGCTGCCAGAACTGACGGAGATAGTCTTGGAAATGGTATTGGGATCTCCCAGGCTAGTAGCTACAACCTTGACCCATTCTAACACAAAGTATAAGTCCAGTGACGGCTTTAAGACCAACAGAGTTTTATTCACTGTATGAGCTTTCGTTTGCATGCACACTTCCTTGTATACTGGAGTCATACTTTGCTCTGCTTCTTCGGACCAACATGGCCACCCACCTGAACCATTCCAACACAGTCCAGATACCAGCAGAGTCCTAATCCCATCCCATCCCATCACAATCCTTTCAGCTGTTCTGGTGGCTCAGTGATTACTCAGGAAATATCTGGATGCAGAACATGTGCATCTGATGTGCCTGACCTCTGTGCCTCATGCAAATGGTGTGCACCCTGCCAGCAAAGTCTAAGGCATCCTGCCCTTGCCAGGAACCAGTCTGGGTGACCTGTGCGGCCCTCACTAGGACTTGCACCAACAGACTCCTTCCCGACAGCTTCAGATCCAATCTAAAGATACTTAAAAGATACCTTCCCCATCCCATGCTATCATTCTGCTCAAAGAAACACACGTCGGACACTAGAGGAGAAGACACAGCTTCTCACAATGCAGTAAATAAGGTCGAGATTACCGATGGTGTGAAATGGGACTGCCTGTTGCAATATTTAATCTGCTGGGTGGGCAATTCATTAAAACAGATATCGGGGGCTTTAATCATGATGCCAAACTGCCATCTGCCTCCGCCACCCTCCCTCTTGGCTCTGGCCGGGCTCGGTATACGAGGGGACAGCTTGTGAGAGACACGCCGGAGCCGGCGTCATGATTCATCTTCCGAGCACGACGGCGCAAGCTGTTTGCCTCGATGAATCCCTGCCATCTGAACATGCGTTCCCCATTAAGCTTGCTCTAGCAGGCAATTAGAGCTTGGATGGGGTTAGGGGCAGGGTACCAAAGGACTGCGCGCCCTTCGCTGTTGGGCGTCTGGGCCTCTTGGTCCCTGAGGAGGTTAGAGCGGCACTTGGGTAATTTTTCAGACGTGTCATTCATTAGCAAAATGATCTGGTTTGCTCTGCATTTTTTTTTTGTTGTTGTTGTTCATAGCAATCCTGGCTGTCCTCTCTCCATGCAAAGTAAAGAGACACAGCTATCGGGCTCCAGAGTCCTGTAGGGTTTTCATCTTGAGTGAAACCTCAGCTCCTGATTCAGTTAACTGCCAGTCACCTAAAATGGGCCCTGCCCTGGATAGCCCAGACTAGCCCGATCTTGTCAGATCTCAGAAACTCAGCTGGGTTGGCCTCAGCTAGTACTTGGAAGGGCAACCTCCAAGGAATACCAGGGTCATGATGCAGAGGCAGGCAATGGCAAACCACCTCTGAAATGTCTCTTGCCCTAAAAAAACCCCAAGTCTAGCTCACCACCTAGTGGTGCGCAATGCTATATGAGCTAGAACTTCTGGTTGCCAGACAATCTTTGGATCTTCTGGCTGTTCTACACACAATGCCATATGAGCCAGCACAGTGAGGGGATTAGGGCATCGGACTCCGATCTGGGAGACCCAGGTTCAAATCCCCACTCTGCCATGGAAGCTTGCAGGGGGATCTTGGGCCAGTCACACCCTCTCAGTCTAACCTACTACACAGGGTAGGCTAAGGATAAAATGGAGGATGGGAGAATTTTGTCAGCCACTTTGGGACCCCCTTGTAAGAAAAATGGGTGATCAATGAAGGAAATAATCAGCTTTATAAGAGCTCTTCTGAACATATTTTATGCATTTTTTAATCCCAGCCCTTCTCTGGGTAGCTCAGGGTGATATAGTAAAACTTTGCACATATCAAGGAGGTGGCCATGGCTCAGTGCTGGGGCATCTGCTTTCCAGGCAGAGGGTCCAGTGCTCAGTCCCCAGCATCTCCAGCTGGAAGGATCAGGTGGTAGGGGATTCAAGAGTCCTTAACCTGAGATCCTGGAGAGCTGCTGCCAGTCTGAGTAGACAATATGGACCTTGATGGACCAAGGCAGTAGAAGGCAGCTTCATGTGCTCTATCACTGAAAGAGGTATAAGAGGTGACAAGAGCTCCCTTGAAGCCAACTTACACCAAGTCAAAACACTGGCCCATCAAGCTCATATGAGAGATATGTGTGAGAGTTAGTTTTATCTACTCTAACTGGCAGTGGCCAGTTTGGCGCAGTGGTTATGAGCACAGACTCTAATCTGGGAGAACTGAGTTTGATTCCCCACTTCTCCACATGCAGTCAGCTAGGTGACCTTGGGTCAGTCACAATTCTCTCAGCACCCACTTACCTCACATGGTGTCTGTTGTGGGGAGAGGAAGGGAAGAAGATTGTCAGCTGGTGCAGGATGCTGCAGCCAGGCTGTTGATCAGTCTCACTAGAATGACCACATTCAGCCTGTGCTGAAAGCACTGCACTGGCTGCCGATAGCGTACCGGATCCGCTTCAAAGTGCTGGTTCTTACCTATAAAGCCCTATATGGCCAGGGTCCAGCCTACCTGAGGGACCGCCTTTCCCCATACGTTCCTCCAAGAGCACTACGGTCGTGGGCCCAAAATTTGTTGGTCATCCCGGGCCCGAAGGACACCAAACTAGCTGCAACCAGGGCCAGAGGTTTTTCGGTGGCGGCTCCTACCTGGTGGAATGAGCTCCCGGGGGAGATCCAGGCCCTTCAGGACCTTATGCAGTTGCTCAGGGCCTGCAAGACAGAGCTCTTCCGCCAGGCCTTTGAGTAGGAGCCGCCACCCCTAGGAGGGACCATATTCAGCCTGTGCTGAAAGCGCTGCACTGGCTGCCGATAGCGTTCCGGATTCGCTTCAAAGTGCTGGTTTTGACCTTTAAAGCCCTAAATGGCCAGGGTCCAGCCTACCTGAGGGACCGCCTTTCTCCATATGTTCCCCCAAGGGCACTTCGGTCGGGAGGGAGGCATCTCCTGGAAATCCCAGGCCCGAAAGAAGTTAAGTTTGCTGCGACTAGGGCTAGGGCATTTTCGGTGGCAGCTCCTACCTGGTGGAAAGAGCTCCCGGAGGAGATCCGGGCCCTGCGGGACCTTTCTCAGTTCCGCAGGGCCTGCAAGATGGAGCCCTTCCGCCAGGCCTTTGGATAGGAGCCGCC
>NW_015162507.1:144251-165771 GCF_001447785.1 Gekko japonicus
GCAGTTCCACAGGGCTTGCAAGACGGAGCTCTTCCGCCAGGCCTTTGAGTAGGAGCTGCCGCCCCTACTATACCATCACTGTCATGGTTGACGAGGCCCTGAGGAGGCACCTGGATACTGCGAAGAAGATCTAAGCCGTTCTCCTGTGGGCGCAAACAGCTTAGGAAGTACCACCTGGAACTGTATCGATGCCCTCTTTGGACCTATGATATCAGACATATGAGCACCGTTGTTTTTAAGTATTGGATGTTTTAATGGATTATATGTTTTAAGTTACTATGTATATTATGTTTTAATTATGGCACGGTTTACCTTGCCCTTGTTAGCCGCCCTGAGCCCATTGGGGAGGGCGGGGTATAAATGCAATAAATAAATAAATAAATAAGCCACTCTGAGACTCCAAGTGAAGGGTGCGGGTATAATCCAATCCTCCTCCTCCTCCTTCTTCGTCTTTGTCTTATGTATATGATCCATTAGCGTAAGATGCCTGGAACCAGGGCTATTTTTGGGCAGAAATGCACAGGAACGGAGTTCCAGCTGGCTTCAGAGTTGGCCACGCCCACTACAGCCAAAACCTCTGCATGCGTGGCTAGAGAGAGAAGGCCTGGAGAGTAACCCCCCCCCCGGCGACTCCAAGGCGGGCAAGCCAGGGGGCCCCTGGAAGTATCGGGGAGGCATTTAAATGCCCCCCATGCCTTCCCCAGCCAGTCCAAGAAACGACTTGCTTGGGCAATCCAAGGGAAGGCAGTTTAAACTGCCTTCTCTTCAAGGGGGGGCTTACCTGGGCTCCCCGCAGCCACGGGGCACCCAAGCAAGCCAAGGGAAGGGATGGGGTGTGGCTTAATATGCTAATGAGTTTCTGCTGTTGGGTGTGGCCTATTATGCTAATGAGTTCCTGCTGGGCTTTTTCTACAAAAAAAGCCCTGCCTGGAACTGAAACTGGGACCCTCCCTCAGCAAAGCGTTGCTCGCCCAGTGAGCAATTGATCACACTCAGCACCCCAAACAGATGACCAAATGAGAGCCTTTTCTTGCTGTATAGATCTTTGTCTCCACCTATGCCACTGGCCTGTGTCTGGCTCCATCCCCAAGTCAACAGACATGCAAGACACCATTTGTTGTGGTCCTCAAGCCTCTGTATTAAAACCGGGGTTGCCAGGCCTGCATCTGGCAATCCCAGGGGGAGGGGTATGACGTGCAATGTGGTGAAATCACTCTCAGGGAGATCCAGAAGGCACATGATGATGTCACACAACACTCTAGGAATGCCCCTAAATTTCTATGGCAAAGACAGTCGAGATTGGAGAAATTCCTAGAGTGTCGCATCCACGGTGACCAAAAGTGATGTTGTCATAGCCACACTGTTATCCCCTTTTGTCTTTCTCCCCTTGGTGTTCATTTTCATATATAACGTTTCGAGTCCATGATAAGCTTGAGAGAGGAAAAAGAAAAGAGAAAAGGATGTGTGTGAGAGTTCAGTATAAGGAGGAGGAATACAGAAAAAGACTGCCAGACTGAAGCTACCCCTTCAAGAAGGGTGAACGCGACCATATGCTGCTCAAAATGGAATGTATAAATATCACACAATGAGGCTGAGACACTTGAGTGCCAGGGGGATTAGCTGAGAAGTGGGGAGGGAAGATGGGGGGGGTGTCACGGGGAAAAGGGAGCTTAAACATTGCTTTTGGCAGAACTAAAACCTCCATGGCACATAAGGAAGGAAAGCATAAAACAGCCCCTGGAAAAAAAGCCACAGTGAATTTCTGAAATGGTCTGCTCGGTTCTCACTGCAGGGGAAATGCTGTTCGCTGCTAGGGAAGAAAACCTGCACATGAAAGATATTTCATCCCTGTTCTCTAATCGCACTGGACAGATTATTGACACCCTCTTGTGGTTTCCAGGAATCATCACTACAAATCATCATGTCCTTGAGCTGGCAGGTCAAGTTGTTTTACTGCCACCACCCTCTGTGCCTTGATGTCACTGCAACCACCCCACAGGGTTTTGAGTTGACCTACTTAGGATGGCACTCCCAATGCCATTGAAGGCTAGCAAATTAAGAACAGGCCAAAGAAAGTACTTCTTCACACAGGACTGATTTAACATGTGGAACTCACTGCCATGTGACGTGGTGATGGTCACTTGCTTTCATGGCTTTAAAAGGGAACTAGAGGAAGTGATAGGAACACTCTCCTATTAGAGGCTCATCTGGTGCTTACTCTACTGTTGTTTAGGTCAAGCACAAACATTTTGATTTAACCAGGCTTTTAAATGTGGTTTTATTGCATCCTTTTTAGCTTTCTGGTTTTACAACTCTTTTTTTACAACTCATGCTGAGAGAGTTTCCATGCTGTGTTTATGATGGTTCTATTGCTAGTTTTGATGCTGCTGAGATTAGTATTTTGTACTGTTTTATTATTGTGTAGTTTTATTGCAATGCCAAATTGTATTTTCTAAAATACTTAGCCACCTTGAGCAGATCTCTGAAGAGGTGATGTGACGACGCCTTGTCCTCAGTGAAGGCAACAACCTGGATTCAGGGTGCCACCCTACATTCACTTAGCCTATTAAGAGGGGATTATTGGCTTGAAAGAATCCAATGGTGGGCCTGATGAGAACAACTGACACACACATATATTTCAGTACGGTAGTATGCATGGCTTGGTTGTTTCTTTTTTTTACTTTTCTCCAGCCTTCTCAATATTACAGTAACAACATTACTGGAGGGCTGGGACCTGAGAAAACCAACAGCTACAAAGCAAGTTTTTTGACATGCGACAGAAAGGCTTTAAACTTTGAACAGTTTTAGACAAGAACAGCATCCAGACTCTACATATCTTTAAAATACTAGGGTCTTTACAGGACTCCCTGCCTAACCAGTAGGCCTCCTAACCCATCTCCCACCCAAACCCAACAACCCTGCCACTTTGTCAGCAGTTAAACTGTCAAAGTCTTCCTTTTGTCAATTCGTTATCTTGAAAGTGACGGGCTGAGGCCCTGACCTCAGCCCAGGTGAGCCCAATCTCATCAGATCTGGGCAGCTAAATGGGTCAGCCCTTCTTTGTACTTGGCTGGGAGACCTCCAAGCCAGGCAACAGCAAACCACCTCTGAATGTCTCTTGCCTTCAAAACCGTACAGGGTGGCCATAAGTCATCTGTGACTTGACAGCACTTCCTTGCAAGGTGGAACTTGAAGGCATCCATCACTGCATCTATATATCTTTTAGTGAAGCCTGGCCCCATCTGCGGATTGAGGCCACACTGACAGTAAACACCTTTTTCTGCAAATCTGGAGAATCCCCCAGGTTTGCAGAAAAATCAGAAATGTTAAAAAAAAATGCATTTGGAGGTTTAAATCCCACCCAATTAAATAAAGTGTTGTCTGCTCACGCACAGACAACGCACTCTGTTTTAGAGCTGGCAGTGGTGGTGGACTGTCCGTGGTGGCAGAAGGCACTGGTAGCCACTCTGGACCTAGGCACTGTCATAGTGGATGCCAGGAGTGGCTCTGGGCCCAGCTGCTGCAGCTGCAGATGCAGGAGCAGCTCCTGGTCCAGCTGCAGGGGTAATCACAGAATCCTAGAACCACAGAGTTGGAAGGGGCCATACAGGCCATCCAGTCCAACCCCCTGCTCAATGCAGGATCAGCCTAGAGCATCCCTGACAAGTGTTTGTCCAGAGGCTGCTTAAAGACTGCCAGTGAGGGGGAGCTCACCACCTCCCTAGGCAGCCAGTTCCACTGTCGCACAACTCTTACTATCAAAAAGTGTTTTCTAATATCCAGCCAGTAACTTCCCATTCTTAATTTAAACCCATGATTGTGAGTCCTGGTCCTCTGCTGCCAACAGGAACAGCCCCCTGCCCTCCTCTAAGTGACAGCCCTTCCAATACTTTAATAGAGCAGTCATGTCCAATGTTCCCTCTAAGCTGTGGAGTCTTGGGAGGAAAAATTCTGCTTTGTGAGCTACTAGCATTAGAGTTGTGAGTGAGCGATTTGGCTACTGCATGAATTAGTTTGCTCTGGAGCCATCCTTCCTGAGCTAAGACAAAAATCTGTGAGCCGGAGGCTAAAAAACTGTGAGCTAGCTCAGCACTAACTCAGCTTAGAGGGAACACTGGTCATGTCTCCCCTCAAGCTCCTCTTCTCCAGACTAAACATTCCCAAGTCCCTCAGCCCTTCCTCATAGGGCTCGGTCTCCAGGCCCCCGATCATCCTCATCGCTCTCCTCTGCACCCGCTCCATTCTGTCCACATCCTTTTTGAAGTGAGGCCTCCAGAACTGCACACAATACTCCAGGTGTGGCCTGACCAAAGCAGTGTACAATGGGACCGTGCCAAAGATTGGGAGGAGCAGCTGAAGACCCTGCTGGGGATGGGGGAAGTGGGCATGTGAGTTCCATGCCAACAGTGGGGGCCCAGGAAAGCAAAGCGTCGATGAAGGGGGGAGAAGGTGAAATGAGAGCCGATGGTGATGAGGAAAGGCGAGACGAGGGCAGAGAGCCAGTGATGGGAGGGAGGTGAGATCAGATCAGAGAGCTGCTATAGGGGGTGGTGAGCAGGCAAGCAGAGAGCTGAAATAAAAGACAGAGCAGGAAGAAAATAAAGCTTTAGGGGGAAGGAGGAGAAAAGGCAAAAAAGGAAAACACAGAGGTGGGGAGATGGGGAAACAAAAAGGGTAAGTGAGTGGGCATAGAAGGTGCCTAGAGGAAAAGGAGAAACCCAAGAGGGAGGGAAGTGGGATAATCAGACTCTTCCTGCCCCCTCCCATGAGTCCTCACAGGTCCTCACAGGGTTGCCAGCCTGCAGGTGGGGCCTGGAGATCTCCCGCTTTTACAACTGGTCTCCAGCTGACAGAGGTCAGCTCCCCCGGAGAGAATGGTTGCTTTGAAGGGTGGACTCTATGGTATTGTACCATGCTGAAGCCCCTCCCCTCCCCAAACACCGCCCTCTTCCGTATCCACCCCCAAATCCTCCAGGTGTTTTCCAACCCAGAGCTGGCAACCCTAGTCCTCCACTTGTCATATACATTTTCTAAATAAATACATTTCTAAATAGGTCTGTCAGCCATTGTTTGCCACAACGAGAGCTTCTAGGTTCAGAGGCAGCGTATGTCCGAATGCCAGCTGCTGAAACGGTCGAGCATCGGTAGAAGAGTGTTGTCGCTTTTGTATCCTGCCTGTGGGCTTTGTGAAATCATTGCTTGTCACTTTCACAAGTGGAGTGCAGGCAGGATGGGCCATTGCTCTGAATCTGCAGGGCTCCACGCGGGGTTTCGGTACGTGGTCCGGATGCTGGGGTAGTGTCCCATAGCAGAAACAATCGGTATGGTTGTGTTAGAATGTTTTCCAGTGGTGCTTTCCTAGCCTTTAACTTAAATGTCAGCTTTTGTGCATCACAGATGCCATGATTAAGGAAATGTTTGCCTACCCAGGAGGGCCTTATTGTCCCAGCAAGAACTCGGTCTTTAAACAGCTGGGGTTTCCGAGCTAATTTGTCCAGGAAACGGATGCTTTTGCAACCATAAGTGAGCCTAGTAAATGGAGGTCACAGCAGGACCTCTGTGTGGTTTTTTTTATACTCCTGACAAAGAGTCAGGCTCCTGGGCCTCTCACCTGCCACTCTGCTTTCGAAACCAATCAAGACAGCTTGGGGGACTCCGAGGAGGCCTTAATTGGAGCAGATGGGTTTCAGGATGGTGGACGAGCAGGCTTCAGACGAGGAGGCCATCTCCTTCCTGGTTTGAATGACAAAAAGGTTCATTGAGACTTACTGTTGAAATGGCTCCCTGAGAGTGATTAGGACATAGCCATGAGCCACAATTTAGCAGCTGATCCGGCAAAGATTCGAGGTGAATCAGTTCCCAATTAACGCCTCTTCCCATACACTCCAGAAATGGAGACATTCTCAATGGCGCTTGGCACATCAGATGCTTCTCTGGTCCCCCTGGGTACACGACATTGAAGTCGAGTTTTCAGAAGAAATGGCTGTGTCAAACTTCCCCAGTGCTTACGTGACACAGGATTAGGAAGGACCCAGTGAACTTCAGAGCTAGAAGCTAAGGGAGTTCAGAGCAACATTACACTCTAGGGAGAAGAACCTGCTGGTGACCTCTGGTCCAACAAACATCTGGCTGTCCTCAACCAGAGCCAGGGCTTTTTTGACCTGTTTGGTCAGTTTGGTGTAGTGGTTAAGTGTGCAGACTCTAATCTGGGAGAACTGGGTTTGATTCCCCCACTCCTCCACTTGCAGCTACTGGATGACCTTGGGCAAGCCATAGTTCTGACAAGAGCTGTCCTTCAAAGGGCAGTTCTTGAAAGAGCTCTCTCAGCCCCACCTACCTCACAGGGTGTCTGTTGTGGGGAGGAGCAGGGAAAGAAGTTTGTAAGCCGCTCTGAGACTCCGAGTGAAGGGCGGGGTATAAATCCAATATCATCTTCTTTTTCTTCTAATCCAGTTCCCCAGGACTTGTAAGGCAGAGATGTTCTGCCAGGCTTATGGATGAGGACAGCAATAATTTTTATTTAGTCTAGCTCCACCTTTGTTTCTCCCCTCACGGGGCAGGATACAAATTAGGTTATTGTGACTGCACGAGGGAGGGCTGTCTAAAAAATTAATTTATAAATAAATTAATAAACATTGCTCTAAGCGAGACACTGGGGAGAGGCCATAGCTGAGTACTAGAATACATGCAGGTCTTGAAGTATATCCTGGGTTCGAACCATGACATCCCTCAGGCAGTAGAAATGGGACAGATTCTACCTGAGATGTTGGGGAGCTGCTGGTGGTCAGAACAGACCCTACTGAGCTTCCGAGTCCAGTGGTCTTACTCAATATGAGAGTCATTGTGGCATAATGGTTAGGATAAGGAATATGGTGGTTAAGGTCAGACCTGAAGCAAGGAGACCTGAGTTCCAATCTTATCTCAACAAGGAAGCCTGGTAGGTAGGGCTGCCAACCTCCAGGTGGTGGCTGGAGATCTCCTGGAATTCTGACTGATCTACAGGCTACAGAGATCCATTCCCCTGATGAAAATGGCTGTTTGGGAAGGTGAACTCTATAGTATTATACCCTGCTGAGGTCCCTCCCCTTTCTAAATTCCACCATCTGCAGGCTTCACCCCCCAAAATCTCCATGAATTTCCCATACCAGAGCTGGCAACCCTATTGGCAAGTCCAGCCAAGCTACTTTATGTTAATTTATTTATACCCTGCTTCATGTAGTTTATAACATCATTCTGCTCTCTTCCACTCTGCCCTCACAACAGCCCTGTGAGGAAGGTCAAGTTGGGAGAGAGTGAAGGCCCCAAGGTTACCTAGTCTGCTTCCGAGGCAGAGTAGGAATTTGAATCCTGGGGTGATTTCCCACAAGCGCTGCTCCGTGCTCACTCCTCCCTTTTGCCCCAATGGTACGTGTCAATTTCACACAGGTTGCTGTGCGGCCGCATTTTGCCCTGCAGCTTCGTGCGATTTTCCCCGCGTCTACTCAATCCTGTTTTTGCCCCGCAGCTTGTGTGAAATTGACACATATCATCGGGCCAAAGAGAAGAGTGAGCGCGGAGCAGCGCTTGTGGGAAATCACCCCTGGTCTCCCCAGATCCTAGTCCAACACTCTAACCACTACCCCATGCTGCAAACCTACCTCTCAAGACGGCTGTGAGGATCCAATACAGGAGACAAGAACTATGTACTGAGAACTGAGCTCCTTGGAGGATGGCTGGGGTAAAGTGTAATAGATAGTATGAGATACGGCTATATAGCTTGGTGCAGGCAAGGAGAAAACACAAGGCAGGATTCTTAACACGGGATTTTATTCCTCTGTCCTTCTTACAGCCCCTGTTCTACTTTCCCCTCCATCTTTCTTTCCCCCTCCTACTCTGCCCTTGCTATTTCAGTATCAAGGGCTCTAGTCTGCCCAGCAGCAGACTACGGTCTCCCTAATGGGTCAAACTTCTCCACAGCAACAATGAATCAAACTACAGCTATTAAAATGCAATGGGCAGCTTCCCATGTTCCAACAGCAAACCTTCTCCTTTCCCTCATTTGTCCAGAGACTCTGAACTCTTCAGTATCAAAGAATAGCTTCACATGGAAACAATCCTGGCATTGGTCATGGACAGGGTAGCCTAATGTGGGGGGTGACCTCCCTCTATGGACCCTTGTCCCCTGCCGCTGGTCAGAACAGAGGCGGAGGGGAAATGGGGGAGGATTCAACACTGTGCCAATGCCAACACGGCACTTCTAACATGAAGGGAAGTGACATCATTGAGTCAGTGTGACACTCGACGAGTCACCTAAAACTCTATGGTTAAACCATGGAGCTTTGGGTGAATCCTTGACTGTCGCACCAATATGATGACATCACTTCCAGTTTCCACCAGAGGTGACATTGCTATGTCAGCATGACGCCACTCTCACTTCAGCCCCCACAATCTCCTGCCAGTTGCCAGTGCTGTCCTGGCAACCCTCATCATGGATAGTCATATTTTTTTTCATACTTCCATGCACAGGCATGAGCAGTCTAACAAGGAAAAAGGGCAAAAAGAAACAGTACATTGGGAGCAACAAGAAAGGAAGCAAAGGACAGGAAGCTGGTTGAAAGGCACAGATGCCAGTTTGGTGTGAACTGATTTGCGATACAAACATGTCTGTCTTATAGTGCTCTGAGTTATTGCAAAAAAAATCTCTGTGGGCCTGGGTATTTCGAGTAGGAGAGGCAGAATTTCTAAGTGGCCTAGCACTCTACAATAGGAATGGACATGAACCACATTTTTGTGTTTCAGTTTGGTTTGTGGTTTGTGGCCGAATCGTGAGCCGTTTAAACCCCTGCTTTCTGCTCTTCATGAATTGCCACAAACGGCATTAAAATTCATGGAAGTTTGGGACTGTCCTTCAGTTCTCTAATATGGCTTTGCAAACCACAAATCTGCCAAAATTTTTGATGTGCTTTAGTTTATGAGCCGGTTCATGCCTATCCCTACACTACAGTTCCCAGGAGATGCCATAAAAGTGTTGCCTTGGTGTACATGTGCCAACAATATAGGTGCTGCCCTTCAAGACCTGACCAACAGTGAACAAACAGATGCCCTTGGAAGGCCTGCAACTGGGACATGGAGGCCAACACCTCTGCCTAAGATCGCTGCTCAGTAGCTGGTCTTCAGAGGTCTACTGTTTCTGAATATGGAATTTCCATTTAACCATCAGGGCTGACAGGTCCATCAACAGCTACCCTACACAAATTTTTCTAAATCCATTTTGATGCTAGTGACCATCGCTACATCCTGTCACAATGTTAACTCTTGAGTGAAGAAGCTTGTACTTTTGGCCTCTCCTGAATTATGGCCAAATCAACTGCACTAAGTGCCTGCAAATTCAAGTATTTGGGGAGAGGAAGGAAAAAGTTCTTTCGATCCACTTTCTCTGCCTGGTGCATAGTTTAATACATTTTGACCACATCTCCCCTTAATTGCATTTTCCCCCTAAACTGTCAAGTCCCAAATTCCTTAGTCTTTCCTCATCAGGCATGTGTTCCGATCCAACACTATGACTCAGAGGGGAACTGTTGGAAGACAGATGAGCCTTTTCTGAATGGGTGCTGAGGAAGCTCAGACATGTTGAGCCAATTTCAGCTGAGCCAAGGGAAGTTTGCCCATTGCCTATCGACATCAGCTGAGCTCCAGGACACATTTAAACCACATTTTCGGCATCAAACAGAAATCTGTCTTTCCAAAGTTTTTATTTTATTTTGGCATCTTTGCAAAGTTAGCACAGGAAGATCGAGGAACAGAGTCAGAGAGGGGAGCAGATGCAGCACAGCTTAGCAGGGGGTGGGGGGAGACGGACAATTAAAGAGGAATTTAATTGACAATGATTTAGATAAAGTCAAGAAATGTTTCTATTCTCAGCCTGAATGCAGGTGAAGTGGCAAAGGGATTAAATGTAGAAATTAAAAGAAATAACCATTCAAAGCTTTAACGGAGAGGTCTTTTTTTTGCTGTTGTTACACAGGGAATCGGAACTGTGTGAGAAGAACCAGCGGGGGGAATTCTCAAGGCAAGCTTACACTAGGGGCAGCCAGGAAATAATTAACTGACTTCCTGAGGGGTGTCTGTGTGTGTGTAGAAAAGAAGGACTTGGAAGTTTCCAGTAAGAAAGGAAGAAAAGATGCTAATAAAAAGGAAATCAGCAGTGGGCTTGCGATTCTGTGATTCATTTCACCAGCACACAAAAAACCTAAAATGAAATGAGAGCAGAGGAGCTGTTCAGGGACCCTCCCAGTTCCTAAAATGAGATGTTTCAGCAGAGCTATACCCAGCCATATATGAATGTATGAAGCGGTTTTGCATTTCATTGGCATAATGTGTTCGTCTTCTGTTGCTCCTGGATGGGGACAAAGAACTGTCCAGGGTCCTGAAGCCCAACTCCCTGACCACAACGCATTGTACTCAACCCCTCCTCTGGCACCTGGTATTTTCATCAGGATTTATCCATTGGCCATCTATGCATAAAACCTAACTTGGAAGCCATGAGGACTAGAAACCTGCCTTCTAAAAATGTTGAAATTAAGATGTCGCTATGCACTTACAAGATTTCATTACAGAAGTCTTCCTCCACCTAAGTATTTCTAATACTCTTTCTCTTCCTCCTTTCTGATACATTCTGAATTCTTGAGATTGAACTTGATTTAAGGATGAACAAATATTTCATACTTAACTGCTTTTATATCTTGAGTTTCTTTCAAATTTTGGTGTTATCTGCTTTTTGCTATTGGATTTTAGATTTTTTTCTTTTGCTTTGTCTATGCATCTTGCATGGCTTTAATGTGCCATTTTTATGGTATTAGTCTTCACAATATATGTAATCTATATGTATAATATGTTTATATTGTGCGATACCTATTTATTGATGCACAAATAACATTGAAAAAACTCATCAAAGTCCAAGGAGACAGAAAATGGCACAACAAAAAAGAATCACAAGTTTCTCATTCTCATTAAAATGGAGATTATCAGATCAAAACTGTGGGGATGAGAAATTCAGAATCACCCCTATCTAGATTTGCCTTCTATATTGGTAGGATATAGATTTATTTGGTGCATAATTCATGATTTTCTTCTTGATACATTTAGAATTTGGGGACATGTAATACTCTAACAATGATGAGATTAATACTGACAAAGAGTAAGATCAACAACCAAGATCAATATTCTCTTCCTAGCAATGGGTTTCCAGGTTCTTAGCTTCAGATATTTCACATCACCTACTACTACATAAGCCTTTTTACTGGAGATGTCAAGAATTGACCTTGGGAGCGCTGACCTGGACAGTTCAGGCAAGCCCGATTGTCAGAACCCACAGCCAACAACGTAGTACACACTTTCATGAAAGGTAATACTTTATTGAAGAGCTATAGATGCATTAACATAGACACTGTTAAGAATAACGGCTGCCCATGGGGCATAATAGAATATAGGGTATTCGTATGCACCCCACCTTGCCCTGGCCAAAGAGCCACCCTCCCGCACGCGGGAGAAAGAGCTTCAGCCATTTAGCACTGAAGCTGGGAACGAAACACTCTCCCACGGTTCCCAAGAAAACCAGACATCAACATTCCACCTGCAATACTTAGAGATAAGCATTGTAGCAGCAAAGAAGCACAGAAGGAATGCAAAGGCAATTAGAAGACAACCAACCTCCCCACCCCCATGGCAGCATAGCTGACATACTGCCCCCTCGAAAATCTGCTTCACATCATTCATTCAGGAGGGCTCCCGGTCATTCCGGGAGGTCTCCCTGTCACTCTGGGAGGTCTCCCGGTTTGTCTGGGAAAGCACGATGAAACTTCCATAACAGTCTAGGGGCCTGAATATCCCCTACTTCCACCCACTCAAGGTGCTGGGTCTGAAATCTGCCCATTCAACCAAATACATCAATTTCCCACATTTGATCTTAGAGTCCAGAATGTCTGCAATTTCATAATGTTCATCGCCTTCCACCAAGATGGGAGGGGGTACCAGTTTCGATGGATGCCAGGGACTGGAACCGGAATCTTTCTTCAGGAGGCTGAAATGAAATACAGAATGCAATTTTCTCAAGTTCTTGGGTAAATCCAGTTCCACAGCCACCTCATTACCCGTTTCACTGGAAACGGCCCAATGTACTTCCAGCCCAGTTTTTGACTAGGGCGTAACAACAGAATGTTTTTAGTTGACACATAAACGGAGTCTCCAGGCTGCAGAGCCCAACCCTCCACCCGTCTCTTGTCAGCCTGGCATTTGTATGCATCCTTAGCAGCATTCAAAGTCTTACACAATAAAGGCCATGAGTCACGCAACTGCTTATACCATAGAGCAGCATCCCCCGGCCCCAAGTCCTTGTCCCCATCCAGGAACGGGATGGGTGGGCTATCATAACCATACAATGCTTTAAAAGGAGACATTCCAATACAGGAGTGAGATGTGTTGTTATAACAAAATTCAGCCAGTGGCAGGAGATCGACCCAGTTGTCTTGTTGATAATTTGTAAAACAACAGATATATTGCTCCAAGGTTTGATTGACCCACTCCGTTTGTCCATCAGTCTCAGGGTGATAAGTGCTGCTTTGTCCCCTCTCCACTCCCATCAGTTTCATAAACTCCCCCCAGAATTTAGCCACGAATTGAGACCCCCTGTCGAAGACCACCTTGGTGGGGAGCATGTGTAACCGTACCACGTCACAAAGAAATGCTTAGGCCAATGCCCTAGCAGTTGGCAGGGAGGCAAAGGGGATAAAATGTGATTGCTTGGAAAACAAATCCACCACTACTCTGTGGGAGATCCGTAATAAAATCCATGGAGATAACTTCCAAGGGCTGGCTCAGCGTAGGGAGTGGGTGCAACAGCGCTGGAGGTCTCCCTGGTCGAGGTTTACTCATGGCACAGATCTGACAGGACTTGACAAAGGAGGATAAATCCTTGCACATCTGCGGCCACCAAAATTGACATTGCAATAGCTGAAGAGATTTAACGAATCCTGGGTGGCCCATCAGTTTGGAGCCGTGTACTGCTTGCAACACCTCCCCCCTGAGTGAAAGGGGAATGAACAGTTTACGTCCCTGATACCAACAGCCATCTGCCCGTAGCTCGAAATCACCCTCTGCTTCAAGCACTGCCTTGTCACCCTCCGAGAAGGTGAAGGCGAACTTGCTGTGCCAAGTCTCCTCCCCTGCCCCTTTTGGCGTTGGGTGTCGGGTGTGGGTTGACCACCAGATCTCAGAAGCTAAGCAGGGTTGACTCTGGCAAATACTTGGAAGGGAGACCTTGAAATATCAGAGGTGGGAGGCAGGGGCAGGCTTTATTCAGCCACCAATAAGAACATAAGAGAAGCCAATGCTGGATCAGGCCAATGGCCCATCCAGTCCAACACTCTGTCACACAGTGGCCAAGAATACCAGGTGCCATCAGGAGGTCCAGCAGTGGGGCCAAGACACTAGAAGCTCTCCCACTGTTGCCCCCACTCCCAAGCACCAAGAATACAGTGCATCACTTGCCCCATACCAAGAGTTCCTATCTATACCTTGTGGCTAATAGCCACTGATGGATCTCTGTTCCATATGTTTATTTAATTCCCTTTTGAAGCCATCCACGCTTGTAGCCACCACCACCTCCTGTGGCAGTGAATTCCATGTGTTAATCACTCTTTGGGTGAAGAAGTACTTCCTTTTATCTGTTCTAACCCGACTGCTCAGCAACTTCATTGAGTGCCCACGGGTCCTTGTATTGTGAGAAAGGGAGAAAAGTACTTCTTTCTCTACCTGCTCTATCCCATGCATAATCTTATACACCTTGATCATGTCACCTCTCAGCCATCATTTCTCCAAGCTAAAGAGCCCCAAGCGCTTTAACCTTTCTTCAGAGGGAACGTGTTTCGACCCTTTTATCATTCTAGTTGCCCTTTTCTGCACTTTTCCCAATGCTATAATATTCATTTTGAGGTGTGGTGACCAGAACTGTACACAGTATTCCAAATGAGGTGGCACCATTGATTTATACAGGGGCATTATGATACTGGATGATTTGTTTTCAATTCCCTTCCTAATAATCCCCAACAGAAAATTGGCCTTTTTAATTGAAAAATACAAAAAGGGGGGGGGGGGATTGACCCTGGGACATTCCGCCTGCAAAACAGAAGCTCTGCTGCTGAGCCACAGCCGCAACCCAATGCTCCAACCATCCCTATGTGAGAGAGGTTCTATGGTTTTGGTTGCCCCTGTCCCTTTTTCATCTCTATCTTTGCCTCATTAGATGTTGTTAGAGTTGCCACTGGTTTAGCATCCTCCTCCAGTCCCAGCTGGTTCAATCTCTGCTAGTTTAGGAGCATCTCAATGCACATGCAGGACCACTAAGGGGACATATGGTATGCAGCCTACCATGCAACACACTGCCAACCTATTTCAAAATGTCCATGCTGTATGATAACTATTGTATTATTTATTTATGCATTTATTTCATAGGCTTCTATACTGCCCTCCCTGTAAGCAGGCTCAGGGCGGTGCACGATAAAATTCATTAAAATACATATAAATATAATACACAATCTAAAATCCCAATCCATAAAACCGAACAACTGCATGGTGCCATAATATAAATTCCTAACCCCCTCAATTTACATTAGCAGGGGGAAAGGGGGTGAGAAGCATTTAAAAGCCGTCTAGATGTTGAATCCACTAAGAACTATTAAAGACCATTAAAACCCGTTCCTGTCCTCAACCACATGCTTGGTGGAACATCTCTGCCTTGCAGGCCCTGTGGAATTAACAGATCCGGAGGGCCCTGATGTTAGTAGGCAGAGAGTTTCACCAAGTCAGAGCAAGTGCTGAGACGGCCTCGGCTCTGATCGAGGACAGCTGGGGAGTTTTGGGGCCAGGGACTTCCAGTAGGTGTTGGTCTCTGGAGCACAATGCTCTCCAGCAGTTTGAGCTAGTTCACACTTTTTTAGCCTCCAACTCACACATTTTTGTCTTAGCTCAGAAAGGCTGGCTCCTGAGCACACTAATTTATGCAGTAGCCAAATTGCTCACAACTTTGATGTCAGTAGCTCACAAAGAAGAATTTTTGCTCACAAGACTCCACAGCTTAGAGGGAGCACTCCTCTCCAGGGGACATACCAGGAGAGGTGGTCCCATTGGTACATTCTAGATCAAGGCCAAAACCTTGAACCTGACTCAGTACTCAACTTGGAGCCAGTGCAGCTGGTGAAGCACAGGTTGTATGTGTGCTGTTATTGGAGTCCCCGTGAGGACCCGAGCCACTGCATTTTGGATAAGCTGTGACTTCTGGATCAGCCTCAATGGCAGCCCTGCATAGAGTGAGTTACAGTAATCAAGCCTAGAGGTGACTATTGCATGGATTAGCATGGTGCATGTATACACACACATATGCCAAAAGCTTTTACATTGGTGGAGAGCAGGCAATTGCAGAGTAAATTAGTACAGCAGACAGAGGCAGCCCTTCACCAATGTAGAATAATGTGTGGGAGGAGTTGAGCATTGATTCCTGGTTATGGGAATTGATGTCTTACAAAAGTGCCTTTGCTGTTATCTCTGAAATGTTGGAAAGTCCTGGCCATAAATGAGCATGAAATGGGCAGACACCTTTAGTTCAGCTGTTTGAGGACAGCTATCCCCACATGGAAGCCACCAGCACAATTAGTGCTAATTGGCACCCTTGTTAGCCATGGCCGCCCAGGGACCAGGAGACAAATGAGACTGGAGAACAAGTAATTCCTTCACACCAGGCAGGCAGCAGTGTTCCAGCTCCATGGTTAAGCAGAAGACATAGGCTGTGGCTGAGCGGTACAGTGCATGCTTTGCTTGTAGGTCTGGTTCACAGATCCCCAGCCCTTTTGAGGCTGTGGGTACCTATGGGATTTTGATAGGGGGTATTGAGTGCTTCCCCAAAATGGCTTCTGTGGGAGGTAGAGTGAAACCCCAAATGTCTGCCACAGGAGGTGGAGCCAAATGGAATACCTCCCTCATCACACCTTCCTGGGAAGAAGGAAATCCTGAAGGGGGAATGGAACCACACACTGACTAAGGAAAGCCCAGGTGCTTACCACCAGTCCTCCTCCTCCTCCAGTAGAAGATCCTCATTTGAATGAGGGAAGCCAGTAACAAACCCTGCCTTACAATGGCCCCACCCACTTTCTGAAAAGGTCAGCAGGTGCCAAGGGAAATCCTGGGGGACCCTGGTAGAATTCTGAACACTGCTGTTTGAAGGATATCAATGATGGAACTCCTGATGGCACCTGGTATTTTTGGCCACTATGTGACAGAGTGTTGGACTGGATTGGCCTGATCCAACATTGGCTTCTCTTATGTTCTTATGGTCTAGCCTTGGGGTTGGTGAGCAGAGCATGGGAGATGCATTATCATTCTTTTGGGTTTAAAAAGGATATCTGGGGAAAGGCTCTTTGTGGGAGGCAAGTTCTGAAAGTTTGTACTCGCATTCAGACAGTTGATTTATAGGAATTATTTTTAAAAGCGTCATCCTTGCTGAAGGCCCTTAGGGAGCTCCTCTCTTTCTCTGTCTCTCCCCCCCCCCCATCTTAATATTTTAGCCATTACCCAAGGCACACTAAGGCCAATGAGGAGTTCCTGCCAGGGGTAAAAAAAATAATTCCAGACACATCAACTGATTTGTCACTTTCATAATGAGAAAATGAAGAACCCTTTGCCCTAATATAAATCATTATATTAAGCTGGGGCTTACTGTGGAATGCTTGGCTCCTTGGCGTCTGTTTTTTTTCCTCCCTTGAGTGCACATGCATGCATTGAAAGAAGGCCACGGAAGACTTCCAAGGGTAGGTTGGTGAATACTTTGAACACAGGAAGTGAAACGAGAAGAGTGTACATTCCCAAGGATTGGTGTTAGTGGCCTCTGCATTCCAGAACAATGGCAATGGTTGCCTACAGCATCACTGTCACGTGCCATGTGCCATGTGCCATGTGCCATGTGCTGATTCTAGGATGAATATTCGTCACAGTGTAAGTGCAACATCAAGCGAAATGCTTTATGGAAAAAGGAACCAGGAATATGGATATCCTAACTCCATGTGTGCCCCGAAGAGCCTTGCGCTCTTCAGATAGTCATCTGCTGGTTGTCCCCAGCCCCAAAGATGCCTGCCTAGCCTCAACCAGGGCCAGGGCCTTTTCCCCTCTGGCCCCAGCCTGGAGGAACATGCTTCCAACAGAGATCAAGGCCCTCTAAGACCTATTATGGTTCCGCAGGGCCTGGAAAACAGAGCTGTTCCACCAGGCCTTTGGCTGAGGCAGTGGGCATCTACCAGCTGGCCTCCCTATTGCTGCTGCCACTGTTGCATGAGATCATTATGGCTCAGCGCCGGACCATTCGCTTCGGCTGCAGGAATTGAAATTGATATACTGCACTGCACAATCTAAATGTTTTAAATTGGTTTTATTGTACTGTTTTTAATATTGTTATCTATCAATTCTTGACCTATTTTAAGATTATATTGTGTCTATCATTGCAAGCCGCCCTGAGCCCGCTTGCAGGAAGGGTGGGATATAAATCAAAATAAATAAATAAATAAATAACTCCTCTCTTCAGATTTCACCTTTTTTTTGAACATTCAAAATCAGATTGAAACTGTTCTGCGTTTAGCTGCCATCACACTGCTTACCCCACCTCTCATCCATTCTTTTTGTTTTATGTGATATATATGTGTGTGTGTGTGTGTGTGTGTGTGTGTGTGTGTGTATAATGCACCCTGCTGGAGGCTCAGGTTGTGTAGCCAGTCTGGACTCCATGCCTTTGTCTTATAGACAAAATATTCATTGTGTTTAGTGGTTTGTTTTTTGGTGGGTTTTTTTTTTGGGGGGGGTGGCCAGGGGGTAGTGTGGCAAGCAGATGATCACCACTGAATCACCAAAGTGTGATATTTATCCACACTCAGAGTAGGGGTGTGAGAGTAACATAAGGGATTTAAAGATTGCTTTGCAGATTTGACCGGTTGATAAAGTTGTGGTCCATTTTCAGGGCAGAATTTGTTTCTTTCCTCTTCGTACTTCTGTCAGCGGCAATCAGTTGCCAATCATCAAAGGTACAGTAATCCGGTGAAGTGTGTGTATGGGTGAACTAGTCCTTGGTGACTGGCGGCTAATCATGCACACCAAGTCCACTGAAAACATCTGCTTTTGAGATTACATGAACTGACCTGAAAGTGCTATAGATGATGGCCCATTCAAACATGGAAGTCTTTGGATGATAAGTATCACTTAGTACACTGCAATGAAGTAATATGAGTAGTTTCGCCACAAGTGTAAGAAGGTAGAAATCACATCAGGGGGTAATAGCAGTACACAGAGATACTTGTGTGAGGGCATTAGCAGCTGCTATTGGGTTATTTATCCCAGCTGTGTCAACTTGGCTGATAATGGCTTTATTTTTGGTTTGAATTTTGTTTACCGCCAGTGACATTGTCACATAGCACTAGGAATGTACACCTGGGGGGGGGGGGTAATCAGATTTGGATTTTAGACCAGCATTTGGTGGTATTCGGGTCCTCCGGTCCCTTTTTGGGATTTGGCTTTGTGTTTTTCTAGGGTTCCAGAATTATTCAGGTTCCATTATTCCATATGGGGAACCTGTGGGTGGGGCTGCTCCTCAGCCAAACAACAGCAAAATTGCAGAGACCTAGTGCTGCTTGCCCCTCCCCAATTTCAAGCAAATTGGACAAGGGGGTCGAGTCCTATAGGCGCTGAACAAGGTACCTGCAGTCTTACTATTTGCAGGGGTATGGACTGGGAGAGGGGAAAATGGTCCTAGAAAAGGGCATGCCCTCACAAAAGGAGGGAGGGAAAGAGGGAGGGTGAAGGAGCCAGCCAGACCTACAACTCAGCTGGGCCCTGTGCCTGGATTGTGCCTGATGGGATCCGCATTCTTCAGGCTTGGCAAGATTTGTGCTGGCCAGGAGCCACCTTTTCTGGCCTGGGCAAGATTCACATCTGCTGGAAGCCACTTTCCTGGGCAAGGAGAGATGCCTCTTTTTCCACTCCTTCCTACTGCCCTCCCATTATCTCCTGTTAAAGGGGGGGAACTAGGCCTGGAATCCTTAACATTCCAGCCCTGGATATTTCCAAATATTTCTGGAAAGATACAGGATGCAGATACTGCTATTCCCAAGAATTCTTAATACTGCCAAATATACCCACAAAAAGATCAATAAGGTATTCAGACTGGATATATCTAAGCACACATCCCTAAATTTATCCCATTTACTAAAAAAAGTAAAGTACTAAAAAGGTAAAGTAAACCTTGAAAGCTAGTTGAGTCTGACTCTAGGGGGAGGTGCTCCTCTCCGTTGCCAAGCCAAAGAGCCAGCGCTGTCCGAAGATGTTTCCGTGGTCATGTGGCCGGCATGACTAAACACCAAGGCGCACGGAATACTGTTACCTTCCCACTGAAGTGGTACCTATTCATCTACTTGCAATTTCTTGCTTTCAAACTGCTAGGTTGGCAGGAGCTGGTCCAGAGATGGGAGCTCACTCCATCATGCAGCACCCGGGTCTCGAACTGCCAAACCACAGACCTTCTGGTCTGCAGCTCAGCATCAACCTCTAACCCACTGCGACTCATATCTCATTTACTACATGAGTCCTAATGGGTTGGGAATACGGGTGCGCAAAATAAAAATTCAATCATTTTTGGCTTTGGGTATATCAGACCTGAAAAATATTGGTAAATGCCAAATGTCCCCAGTCCAATATCGGTAAAGTATAGGGACTGGAGAAATATTCGGTATTGCCGAATATATTTGGGTCTGATATACCCAACCAGAGGGAAGGGAGGCATGCAGCTTTTCTGGTCAATTTCCCTCCCCACCAGTCAGCTGTTAGGTTTAAGCCATTTAAACCTAGCAGCAGACAGGCTGATGGGAATGAAACTGACCAGGGAAAGCCTCCTCTCCCTGCCATCCCTTCTCCAGCTGCCCCAGGGTAGCTGGAGAAGGGAAGGCAGGGAGGCCAGGAGTGTTTCCATGGCTACCCTTGGCTTCCCAGCTCGACCACCACTGCAGGTCAGCTGGGGAAGCATAGGAAAGGTTTGGAAACATGCCTCCTTCCCTCCCTGAAAATCTCCGCTACTGCGGAGAAACTCAGGGATGGAAAGGAAAGTCAGTGCAGGCATGTTTAAATGTCTTTCTTTCCCTCTGAGTTCATGGAGGGAAAGAAATGTTATGTATTGACTTGAATGTAAATACTGACATGCGAATCGTCTCATTGAAACTCTATGTTAAGCTTCAGCCTGGGCTAGGATCCTAATGTAACCAATAGGAGTCCTAGCCCTGTAAAGCGGGACCGCTTGTGATTGGGCATTATATCTTCAACCTCATAGGTTGTTATTTGTACAGGGGGTGTGGCTACACTAGCCGGGAAATGTTTAAATACAGAGCAGCCAGTGCTTGTCCTTTGGCTCGAGTGGTTCGAATGATGGTTCTGGCTGGCGATCGTAACTAAGCTGAAGAATAAACCGCAATTCTTGCTGAATCACTCTCCGACTCTTTGTTAAGCGCACGACTTAACAATTGGCGACGAGGATGGGATACTAGTGCGGGTAGGCAGCCCCGCTAGAACGGACCCCATGTCAGACAACGAGGAGATCGCCGAGGCCGGCCAGCCACAGGTTCCACCCGCTCTGGTGGCTCCGCCTGTGCGCATAACGATGGCCGCGAGCAGCCAGAAGTTCGAATGCTTCGACCCGACTACTGAAGACTGGGACTCTTACCTCACGAGGTTTGAGTTCCATCTGGAGGCGAATGACATCACGACGGAGGAGAAGAAGAGGGCGACTCTACTCAGCTCGTGTGGAAAGAGCGTTTTTGACATCGCCCGGTCACTGGTGGCACCAGACGACCTCAAATCCGTATCCTTTAAAAATGTGACAGACAAGCTGAAATCACATTTCTCTCCACAGCCGTCGGAAATCGCCTGCAGGCACGCTTTTTACAAGCGGGGTCAGAATGCGAACGAGCCCATAGCTGAGTACGTTGCAGCTCTTCGCAAGGCAGCGCGGCCTTGCAACTTCACGAATGTGGAGGAGGCCCTCCGAGACCGCCTCGTCTGTGGTCTGAGAGACGAGAGACTGCAGCAACGCCTGTTCGCAAGAACTACCTTAACGTGGGCCATCGCCTATGCCGAGGCTGTCGCCGCGGAAGCTGCTGACAGATCAACCAGGGAGGTGAGACAACGGGTCGCAACGGCTGATCAACGCGTCCACCAGCAGAGGGCTAACGACGCAAGCAGCGACTCCGATGATGACGTCTGCAAAGTGAAGGCGGGAACGTCCAAGCGGACCCAACGGAAACCTACCGAGGGCTCAGCATGCGTCGGCTGTGGCGGGAAACATCGGCGCGAGCGTTGCTGGGCGAGAGACCTCGACTGCCGGTCATGCGGGAAGCGGGGGCATGTTGCCCGGGTGTGCAGAGCAGCGAACAAGTCGTCAACCGCATCATCGCCCCGACGGCACCAA
>NW_015162507.1:168334-189789 GCF_001447785.1 Gekko japonicus
GTGGGTTCCCGAATGTATGTTGTCCAACTTGCAGACGGTCGCAAGTGGAGGCGACACACTGACCAGTTGAGGCAGCGGTGGGCGACTGGCCGCCCCACCTCGCAGCCAACCGAGCTACCGGACCCAGACAACCATCCCATACCTCTGCCGGAGGTGAGTACTGCCGAGCCTGCCGAGCCCAGTACTGTCCCTGAGGGAGGGCAGACCCCTACTCTTGGACCCACTGCAAGGGATGGTAGCGTTCCTGACCCACTCGAGAGTGAGTCAAGCCGAGTGCCTCCAATTCTAAGGTGCCCTGAACCTCCTACGCCACGGAGGTCTCAGAGAGTGCGCAGAGTGCCCACCTACTTAAGCGATTACGAGTGTTCATAATGTTTTTGCTTAGGGGGGAGGGATTTGTTATGTATTGACTTGAATGTAAATACTGACATGCGAATCGTCTCATTGAAACTCTATGTTAAGCTTCAGCCTGGGCTAGGATCCTAATGTAACCAATAGGAGTCCTAGCCCAGAGAGTGTCTACCAATCACGCTGTAAAGCGGGACCGCTTGTGATTGGGCATTATATCTTCAACCTCATAGGTTGTTATTTGTACAGGGGGTGTGGCTACACTAGCCGGGAAATGTTTAAATACAGAGCAGCCAGTGCTTGTCCTTTGGCTCGAGTGGTTCGAATGATGGTTCTGGCTGGCGATCGTAACTAAGCTGAAGAATAAACCGCAATTCTTGCTGAATCACTCTCCGACTCTTTGTTAAGCGCACGACTTAACAGAAAGGCATGTAAACATGCCTGAATTGACTTTCCTTTCCCTCCCTGAGTCTCTCCGCAGCAGCCTTGGCTTCCCCTGCTGACCCACCATGGCTGGCCGGCTGCGGAAGCCAAGGGCAGGCATGGAAACACACCTGGACTCCCTGCCTGCCCTTCTCCCTGCTTGTGGGGTGTCTGGAGAAGGACAGGCAGAGACAGTGCAGGCATGTTTAAATGCCTTTATTTCCCTCCCCCCCCCCGAACTCAGAGAGGGAAAGAAAGGCATTTAAGCATGCCTGCACTCTATCCCTGCACTTCTCCAGCAGCCCTGGGGCAGCTGGAGAAGGGAAGGCAGAGAGAGAAGGCTTCCCCTGGTCAGTTTCACCCCCACCAGCCTGTTAGCAGTTAGGCTTAAATGGCTTATAATAATACAAGTATTCTGCTCCTTTTAAATCTTGCCTAAATACTCTCAGTGTCCTGATGGAAAAAATAGACTTTTCTCATCCCATTACAGAACTCAGTGTTCTATAACCTTGGAAACTTACATTGCCTACTGTAGAATGTCACCTCAGAGGAGAGACAGGGGGAAGGTCTGACGGCATATGCCTAAACTCCCCTGAATATGAGGTTGTCATTCTGGTATAATTAATATGCCCGATCCAGACAAAAGATGGAGCTACGGGAGGGGGGCAGAGCTGAGGCAGCACCAGACGAGGAACTAATCTTAGAAAACCAGATCAAAGCAAAGGTTCACAAAAAGAGATGGAAGAAAATTCTGCAGTTTCCTAGAACTGACAAGGATCCATAAAGAACAGCAAGCACGAGTCTCATGCTCTTCCTGTTCCTCTGAACTGGGTAATGCCCAAGACTCCTTGGAAGCATGCAGGCCTTCATCAGGAGAAGGCGTTGTTCTAGTTAGATTGGTAAGTCCCACCCAGGGCTCCATTGAGTAGAAACTGACGACTCTCCTGGGGACCAGCACTTTCAAATAAACAAGCCCGAAGCAATAATCCACCTCGTCTGGGGCTCGTGCTCTTTTCTTGTGTTCCCAAGACCACGATCAGCCTGCCTCCAGCTCTGAGCTCTTTCTTGTTCTCCATTCCCTACCTGCTGAGCTCCCAGAAGGCCTGGCCTCAAATCTGCCTCTCCTTCATGCTTGTCACCTCAATCTGACTGCTTTTCTTGAGTGGAGTGTGTGGGGATTTGGACTGTGCTTTTGCTTTACTGGAGTTCTTCACCTGTGTCTGGCAGCAGCAACCTGGCTTTTTTCTCCAGGCATCCACACTGACCTTCAAGGACCTTCCTAAAGAGCCTGATTCCTCAAGTGAATGCCCGCAGACAGACGCCAAAAGGGCAGAAACCAAAGGACATCGCCATGGCCCTTGATGGCCATGATCTAAGGTAGTCCCTGTTCATGTGACTGAAGGCCTGGACGGTCTTGCAAAAAGTGTCTCCTACTAAAGAGGTTGCACATTAAGTTCATCTGCAAGTCCAACATGAACTGTGTCTCCATTTTAAAACCAGCATTTGCTAAAATGAAAAATACTGTTTAAGTTCAACAGGGATATGCCCCAAAAATGCTTTGTGGGCATCCCGGAAACCTCTTTCTTGTCCCTGGCCTTCAGTTGACTACACTGTTGTTTCTGTTTTCTCTTCCTCTGTGGCTCACATTAATTTCCCAGTCTGTGGTCTTTCTTTGATTCTTCCTTATCAGACAGATGCCAAAGGCCATGAAAGATAGCCACATACTAGGGCTCTTTTTGCAGCAGGAACGCCTTTGTATATTAGGCAACACACTCCTAATGTAACCAATCCTCTAAGAGCTTACAGTAGCCCCTGTAAGAAGAGCTCTGTAAGCTCTTGTAGGATTGGCTACATTAGGGGTGTGTTGCCTAATATGCAAAGGAGTTCCTGCTACAAAAAGAGCTAATCCACTGCTCACTTTCCACTGTTGTTCTCCCACAGAGAAACTTTATTGTGTACCTACCCATTTATGTGTTCATGTCCTGGAGAACTATCAAAAATTAGTCTTTTCCTCCCCCCACGCCGTTTTCAAACATGACCTACACTAAGGGTCGTGTGAACAAGAAAGTGTCAACATACAGTAGCTTTTCTCCATCACAAATGATCATTATAAAGTCATGCTAAGGGTGTGTTCCTGTCTGCCACTGCCAAACGAGTGAGAAATAAAACGAGTGAGAAGTGAGAATCAGACCTCTTATTGGATCTTGCCTGGTTGTCTGTTTTCATTCATTGTGGCTGACAATGTGGGAGCCAAAGCGTAGCTTGGATCCGAACACAGTGAGAGGAAAAGGTCAACCGAGTCCCCTGGGGAGAAGCTACAAATGGGAAACACAGCTGACATGTTGAAGAGAAAGAGATCAGGGTGGTAATAAAAGACCAGGAAAGACACCCTCCCCCCCCCACACACACACACCAGTCCCTTTTGAGCCTTCTGACACGGGGCAAATTAATGAGAAATTGCAAAGACATGAGATTACTGCTAAAGGTGATGTGCGGGGAATAGACGGTAGGCGGGTCGACAGGGGAAGTTGTTGAAATGTTTTAGAAAGCTTTAATCTGGCAGACGTATGCTGTCAGGGTGGCATGTTGCAACCTGCTCTGTGACACTGTGGATCCTGTTAGACTTTGTGCTGGTTTAATTGGAGCTTTGCAGCTGCCCTTGGTCACAGCTAATTGTCTTAATTGAAACAGCGGGCACGCATGCCTCTCAAATCCGAGCTCAGCTCATTCAGCCATTGACTGGCATGTTTGTTCTGACTCAGTCACTGACTGTGGCTGCATGGGGTTGCCAGCCTCCAGATGGGACCTGGAGATCTCCCAGGATTACAACTGATATCCAGAGGTCAGTTCCCCTGGAGAGAGTAGCCGCTTTGGAGTGTGGACTCTATAGCAGTATATCCTGCTGAGGTCCCTCCTCATAATTCACCCTCCCCAGGTTCTACCCCCAAATCTCCGGGAATTTCCCAATCCAGATTTGGAAAGTGTAGGTTGCCTGCAGGGGCTTTTGAGAAGGGAGTAGGGGTTGAGGGCCATCTTGGGGGTAACAACAGCTCCTGATGCAGGCCTGTAACTATGGTGGGGCATTTCGGGGCCATGCCCCCTTAACTGAAAGCCACACCCCACAAGTCTTGCTGCCAGAAAGCATTAAAAGAATTTATTAAGTCACACCACCTGGCCAGGCATCAGAGAAGCGGGTGAGCGAGCTGCCAGCTGCCTCCCTGCTGGTCAAACACCATCAGGTCTGGGACACTGGCATGGAGAAATCTAGGAGGGTGAAACAAACCACACCAGACCCCTCCAAAGATGTGCCAGAGTCTCCGCAGAAGGAGGCGATCCCCCACTGCCTTTTGCTCCTACATGCAAAGATAAGGGTATCCGACCATGGGTCATATGACTCCTCCCCTGGCACAGGTGCACTGAAGAGAGGCCTGGCACAGGAGCACTGCAGAGACTTTGGCACAGCAGCTGCCCGCCCATAGAGAGCTGGCTGTTCATTCACCTGCTGGAGATGAGGTGATTAGATCAGCATAGCCTTTGCTCTGGCAGGGGTGACGCTCCTGGAATCTGGGACTGGGTCTCCAGTGGGCAGAGTCGAAAGGGCAAAGGACTCAATGGACCTTAGGGTCTCCAGTGGGCAGCAGCCTGCGCCTTCCTGATGAACTGTTTGTGTGTAGTGTGGACGGTCATCAATTTAATTAAAGGCAGTTCAATTAAAATTTATTATTTATTTATGTATTTATTTATTCAATTTATACCCCACCCTCCCTGCGCGTGGGCTCAGGGCGGCTTACAGTAGTGGCACCAGTTGCCGATAAAACCATATAAAACATATAAAATTAATTTAACTAACTGCCCCCTAAGAAATTTAAATGCCCCCTGATGGAAAAAAAACCAGCTAGGGGCCTGTCCTTATGGGAGACATGGGTTCTTTATAAAAGAAGAATTATTGGGTGTTTTTAAAAAAACGTTTATTGTGTAAATGCCCTGAATGTAGACATAAGAGTTCAACAAGACTTGGGTGGTCATTCAGTCATTTTTTGGGGAGAGAAGGGTGATGTGCTTTAGTTTAAATTGGGGGTGCTTGCACATTTCTCTCTCGATTTGGGAGTTCAGAGACTTCTCTTGTTTAATTGCAGAGCTGTACTGATCCCTTAGGAACCAGCCATTCTTCTTTTCTGATTCCCAGAGTTTGTAGAGAACTCTGCTTATACGCAGTATGTTGCAGCTTTAATTTCCTTCTGTGTTTTTTTTTTTTTATCCTTTCCCCCTTTGGCTTCACCAATGTGCCACAAGCACTTCTGTGCATTGATAAAATGTTTCTACGCTGCTTCCAAATTCCTCCCTGGTAGGAATTCCCCTTGGAATACACCATTCCAATCTGAGTTATCACTGAACAAAACTACAGTCTATTCTTTTTGCCCATTACATATTGCATACACATCCGGATATGCAAGTGGAAATACTATGGAATACAGATTTCAACTCATAATGAATATTTCTAAATACCAAAATATACAGCTGAATGTTCCTGTTCACTAAGTTGGATCCTACAGCTCATTTCTGCAAAGTTTTCATCAGAAAGGGAACTCTTTTTCCACTGGAGGAAGACTTGGTAGAAGGGAATCATAAGAACATTGATTAGACTGGTTTCAGAGGGTGGCCATGCTAGTTTGAAGTAGAAGAGTTAGGTTGAAGTCCAGTAGCACCTTAGAGACCAACAATATTTTCAAGGTAAGAGCTTTCAAGAATTAAAGTTCCCTTTGTCGTTATCTCCCTTCATGGTATCTGACAAAAGAAGCGTTGACTCTCAAAATCTTATACCCCCAAAAAAATGTGTTGGTCTCTCGGGTGCTACTGGATTCAAATCTAGCTCTTGCCCAGTAGCCAACCAATTGCCCGAGAAGTCCAGATACAGGGCACAGAGTCCAAAGCCTCCTCTTAATGTTGCCTCCTAGTACTGTTACTCAGAAGCTTGCTGCCTCTCAATAAGGATGCTCCCATTAGCTAGTAGCCACTGATGGACCCCTCCTCCATGAATCTGTCTAATCCCCTCTTAAAGCCATTTCTGTTCATGGCCATCACTTTGTCCACTGACAGCAAATTCCTTAATTTAATTATTGAAAAAAGAACTATTTCCCTCTGCCCCTCCTGAATCTATTGCCCATCACATTTATTGGGTGACCCTGAGGTCTTGTATTATGGGAAAGGGAGAAAATCTCTTTCTAAGATCTAACGGTGTTGTAGGATCCAACTCATTGTCTGTCTGTCTGTCTGTCTATCTGTCTGTCTGTCTGTCTGTCTATCTATGTCCAAACACACGACATACATAGATGCTGCAGATACTGAACTGTTGATGAACTATAGCAATGGTTTGCAACTGGATTGCCTTGGCCACACAGGAAAATCCAGCACATATTACCACGAATGATGTTTTTATTCCAGACAATACCTATTGTAAGAGGAGTAAAAATATTTGACTTTTGGCAGAAAAAAATCTCAAAGTTTATTTGGGCAGGTAAGAAGCCAAGGATTAAGATGAAAATCTTATGTGATGCGAAAGAAAGAGGAGGTTTTCAAGTACCTAATTTCAGACTATACCATGATGCTGTATGTCTTGTCTGGCTGAAACAATGGATTTTGTTAGAAAACAAGAAATTGTTGGCGCTAGAAGGGCATGATTGTAGATTTGGTTGGCATGCGTAATTATGGTATGAGAAAGTGAAAGCCAATGTTTTTTTAAAACATCACTATATAAGAAGATCGCTCTTTGATGTGTGGATTAAATATAAAAGTTTTTTTCAGATAAAAGACCGCTTTGGATTGTACCTGCAGAGGTAATGAAACCTTTTTCATCATCTAGAGGAGAAGATTGGGTTCAATATAAGGACATGTTAAAACAGACAGGAAATACGTATGAAATGAAAATGGAAGAAGATTTGGCGTTTAGATATGGCTGGTTACAATATAGACAAATTTATGACTTGTTTAAGAAAGATAAAAAAAGAATTTGGTTTTAGGGAAAAAAATAATGAAATCGAAAATGTGTGGTTTGAAGGGGGGAAAACAAATCTCTAAAATGTATAAGGTGTTATTGACTTGGTATACTGAAGATGAAACGGTAAAGGAGCATATGTTAAAATGGGCAATAAATATGAATACAGAAATATCTATGTCGTCATGGGAATTTTTGTGGAAGAATGCAATGAAAATATCAACATGTAATAATTTAAAAGAAAACTGTTATAAGATGATGTATAGATGGTACATGACGCCAAAAAAGATTGCAAATATGAATGGTAATGTTTCAAATAAGTGTTGGAAATGTAAAAAAATAGAAGGTTCATTATACCATATGTGGTGGACCTGTGAAAAAGCAAAAGAATTTTGGACCGATATACATGTAGAAATGGAAAAGATAATGAATAGTAAATTTAAAAAAGAACCAGAAATATTATTGTTAGGTTTAAAGATGGAAGAAGTTAACATGACAAAAAGGACATTAATGTGGTATATGATAACAGCTGCAAGAATAGTGTATGCTCAGTATTGGAAATTGGACAAAATCCCAGGCATAGAAGAATGGATTAAAAAACTGCTTTTTATGGCAGAAATGGACAAAATGACAAGAAAGCTGAAAGATCTGGAGGCAGAAGAATTCTTTGCGGACTGGAAGGATTTTAAGGACTATTTAGAGAAGTATTGGGATGTAAAGGTCAATTTCATTTGTTTTGAAAATTATTAAGTGAATGTAATAGAGAAAAGAAATAGACTTATAATGATAAATATATGAACGGTTGTTACCTATAATTATGTGATAGATTAGAAACATGTTAGAATCTAAGATTTGAACTGGTGGTGGGAACGCTGTTGGAAGCCTATGAAAGGGAGGGGAGTAGAAGAAAAGGATATATATTGAAGTTGATGCAATGTGAATGTGTATTATCCTAATAAAAGTTGTGTTTTTTTAAAAAAAAAAAAAAGGAAAATCCAGCAGCAAATGTGTAATGTATCCAGTCCAGACAAGTCCAGACAAGTCCAGAGACAAACGTCAAGCTTCTCTCCAAGAGACAATGGACTATGCGGATCCTAGCCTGCTCCAATCAGGGGGCTAGGTTCCCGGCCAAGAGCCTATGGGACTCTCGGACTCTGTAAATAACCTATAGGGAAGTAGGGGTGTGTTTTGGGTGGCGGTTTCTCGGGGGATATAAGCCGGCCTGCGAGCTGGCCAAAGTTGTCTTGTTCCAGATAGAATAAAGTATGCTATGCTGAAATCACTCTCCGTTTGCGTACTTTTCAAAATGATTACTAGAGCACAATACAAGATGCTGTGTGGATGCGGTCAGATGCTCACAGCGGACCATGCAAAGGATGCAGAATGGAATGAAGCAGCAAAATTACAGAGCCAGTATGGAATGACTAACATTCATCCAGCCTTAACCACAATGCAGAAAGAATCTTGATGAGGTCTGGTAGTTTTCCGATCATGTGCTCATCTGATTGTGCATGCTGCATTACATCAATGATTGTTTGCCGCATTGAGAAGGTGGGGGGGGGGAGAGAACAAATTTAAGGAAATGAAAACTAGGGCCAGCTGTGCATGCAACATTTCTGGGATTAATTTTATAAATTCTCTGTGCCACATTGGAAGGCAGTCAGAATACCAGTACAGAACCAAGGAAATCAACTGACCCCTAGCTTCAATAAGCATCCAATAAGATGCTCACTTTTCTGCTTCTGTTCTCCTCTATTGTCCCCTTAGATGAACCTTTTTGTACTGGGGTTTCAATCTCTTCTTAGACTTTCTACACGTTGCATTGATGCCTCTGAGACAGTGAGATGGGAGGAAGGCAACAGGTATGACTTTTGCCCATTATCACCTTCCAGACCTACACAACCACCACCCACATCCAAGGTAAATGCCTGAGATGCCGTCAGCACTGCTGATGGGGCTCAGCACACCCCAAGCATATCTAGCCAAGTGCAACCTTCATCTCCCTCTCCCCCATTTTGTGTGCCAGCACACCAACATCTTCATTGGTAGAGACATGGGGAGGTCCATGGGTCAAAAATGTTGCTTACCCATGCTGTACACTGATATTTTTGATACAATTGAAGGCCAACACAAAGTGAGATGATACAAAGAGCTTTTCCATTTGTCTGGTTCAGGACAAAATGACAATCACATTTCAGAGTGGTTAGCTTGCATTCTAGTCATTGCAATCCTATGCAGAGTTACTCCACTCTAAGTCCACTGACGTCAATGTGCTTAGAATGGAGTAACTTTGCATGGGATTGAGCTATTAGTTCATTGCAGTAAAAACAAAGATGGGGTAAGGAAAAGGTAAAGGTTTCCCTTGCTCGAAAGCGAGTCGAGTCCGACTCTAGGGTTGCGGTTCTCATCTCCGTTTCAAAGCCAAAGAGCCAGCGCTGTCCGAAGATGTTTTCGTGGTCATGTGGCCGGCACACGGAACACTGTTACCTTCCCACCGAAGTGGTACCTATTTATCTACTTGCAATTTCTTGCTTTCGAACTGCTAGGTTGGCAGGAGCTGGAACTAGAGACGGGAGCTCACTCCGTCATGTGGCACCCTGGGTCTCGAACTGCTGAACTACTGTCCTTCCACAGCCTGCAGTTCAGCGTCTTAACCACTTGAGCCACTGCAGCTCCTAAAGATGGGGTACTGGTAGTTTAATTGCATTGCACATGTGCATGGTCCAGATTCCATAGGTGGTACATAAGAAACTGCTTTATACTGAGTCAGACTACTGGTCCATCTACCTCAATAGTGTCTACACTGATTGGCTGTGAGTCTCCAGGGTCTCAGGAAGAGGGAAGAAAACTATTGGTTGCTATATTTTCAATGGGAAGGCTTCTGTTTTTGCTCCTTCTACCCAGCATGCCAAGGGCACAAGCTGATACCAATTAGCCACACCCTGTGTTCATTGAAGTTGGCTAAGCAATCCACAGATGTCCTTGAGGAAGTATTATACTATGGCCTGAAAATAGGGTTGCCAGCTTTCCGGGTTAGGAAATACCTGGATATTTTGGGGGTGGAGCTTGAGGAAGGCGGGGCTTAAGGAGGGGAGGGACCTCAGTAGGGTATAATTCCACAAAGCCCACCTTCCAAAGTGGCAATTTTCTCCAGTTAAATTGATCTCTGTCACCCGGAGATCAGCTGTAATCCTAAGAGATCTCCAGCCACCACCTAGAGGTTGGCAGCGTTACCTAAAAATGTTCCCCCACCCTGCCCTCCTCTTTGTTTTTAACATCCAGCCTGATGAAGGGAGTTCTGGAGAAGGGAGTTCTGCACAGTGTGTTGTGTTATTTTGGGCAGATATGAATATAAAGTATTATGCAGCTTTTGGCTTTGGATTCAGGCAGACAAGAGTCTTTCCTGTTACTCCAGACCCTTTAGCTCTGATCAAACCTGGTGACCTTTTGCATGTGTTTTATGACGAGCTGGACCATTGGTTCATCTATCCTAGTGTAGATCATTTTTTAATCTAGCTAACAGATCTCAAGAATTCCAGATGAAGATAGATCTTCCCAGTAATGGCTACCTGGGATACTTTAAATGGAGATGCCAGGAACTGAAGGTGGCTCCTGTCTGTGTGTCTTGTCAAGTTGCACCTGACTTATGGTGACCCCAGCAAGGGGCTTTCAAGGCAAATGAGAAGCAGAGGCAGAGGACTTCCGGTTTATGAAGCAGCGATGGTGGACACTCTCCCTGAACCATGGGAGGGCGAATCGCACACCAGCAGCCTGGAGGGGTGCCACCCCAAGTGACACCCCCGCGGAGCCTTTGCGATAGGCTCCAGGCCAGAGGGCTTCTGTGGGGTAGCCTCTTTGATGGTGTAATGCCAAAGAATCAAGGCTCCCCGCCGCCCTGATGGTCCAGTTGCTGTGTGGCCTTCAGGCACAAGCTGGTTTGACCGGGACAAGCACCAGAGATTGAGCAGAATATCGTTAAAATGCAGCATGGTCAGAGAATCTGACCGACAATGAATGTGAGTTCTGAATAAAATGGACTATTAAAAAAGCAGATTCCCCCCCCCCCGGTGTGGGAAGAAACAGATGCAAAGAGGGACGCCTCTTATGCGAAGTAACCGATAAACAACGCGAAGGGGAGAGGGGAGGAAAGCAGCGTTTGTGTTGTGAGAGACTTACTTGATTTTTGACATCATGGGGTGAGTTTCTCGAGTTGGGAGGAAGCGGTGGGAAGTGTAAACAAATCGGAAAAATGGCGCCCCAGTGTGCAAAGTTAAAAATGAAACCACCAGGCAGTCAGAGTCCCCAACCGGAAGAGGGGGCAGACGTCATTAAATTACTAGCGGATGGAGCAACTCGGTGGTATTAACCAGCAACTGACTGTGATGAATAAGAACTTTGCATCTCAACAGCTCCAGCTGAATGAAATGGAAAAGAAAGTGGAGCAGGCTAATGAGAAAATCCAAGAGAGGGACACCACAAACAAGAAGTTGAAGAAAAGACTTGGAGAAGTGGAAATAAAGCAGAATTTTCAAGAAAACCGTGTACGGCAATTACAGATGGAAAAAGCCAATATGATTCTCAGGTTCCAGGGAGTTCCTGAAGCAGCGAAAGAGGACCTGAGGAGGCTGCTTAGCGAGATCATCGCTCCAGTGATAGGCTTTACAGCGGATGAACTGGTAAAAGATATGGAGGTGGCCTATAGGGCATACTGAAACTATATAAAAAAAATAGCCTACCTGAAGAAATTGTGGTCAGATTCTCAAGAAGACAGACTAGAGATGCTATTTTAAAAGTGACATCAGCAAATCCACTGAAAACGGGAAATGTAATTATCAAGACTCTAAAAGACATTCCATTTGAAACCCGGCAAAAGAGGAAAAATTACAAAGATTTGATTGCTTTTCTTCAAACTAATGGAATAACGTACAGGTGGGCAATCCCGGAAGTTGTCATCTTTAATGACAAAAGTGAGAAGATAGACTCAATTTTCAAGGCTAAAGAGTTTTTGCGGCATCAGCTCGGAACAGAGGAAGAGTCTAAGGAGGAAGAAATGAAATCTAGTAACTCTGCTACCTCTGGAATGGAAGAGGACTCTGCTACAGAAACGGGTGCAGGACCTGCCAAAGTTGTCTACGACTTTAGAGACAGAAAGCCGAAGTAAAAGCAGAAGGACTCAGAAATTGGCCTTTTGAAGCGAAGAACATGAAGATGATCAGAAAGTTCTCTCAGGGCTCTACTGGAGCAGGAGCTCCTTTGCATATTAGGCCACACACCCCTAGTGTAGCCAATCCTCCAAGAGCTTACAGAGCTCTTCTTACAGGAGCTACTGTAAGTTCTTGGAGGATTGGCTACACCCCCTAGGGGTGTGTGGCCTAATATGCAAAGGAGTTTCTGCTACCAGTAGAGCCCTGCATTAGTTTCCCTCCCTAATTTTCTTTGTAGTTTGTAGTTTAATGCAAAATAAAAATATCCTTTCAGGGGTTTAAAAAAAAGAGAGAAAAGCAGAGGTAGTTTGCCATGGCCTTCCTCTGCAGAATCTTCCTTGGTGGTCCCCCATACAAGTACTGACCTGTTTAGCTTCCCAAGGTCTGATGAGATCAGGCTATACCCAGGGCTATTTTGGGGCAGGAACGCACAGGAACAGAGTTCCAGCTGGCTTCCAAGTTGGCCACGCCCAGCAGGAACTCATTAACATAATAGGCCACACCCAACAGCAGAAACTCATTAGGATTGGCTACAATAAATAAACAAACAAACAATTAGGGGGTGTGGCCTAACATGCGAAGGAGTTCCTGTTCCAAAAACAAAAAAGCCCTGGGTTTTGACAACAAACAAGGTAAAGAGAATAACAAGCAAAAGGTGGGTGTGGTTGGATGACCACACTTCTGGTAACATGGGGGTGTGGCCTAATATGTGAATGAGCTGTGTGGTCAGGGGTGTGGCCTAATATGCTAATGAGTTCCTGCTGTTGGGTATGGCCTATTATGCTAATGAGTTCCTACTGGGCTTTTTCTACAAAAAAGCCCTGGCTATACCATACCGTTCCACTTCCTGAACCTGGTTCCTGCTATATGAAAAAATACCTTCTACCATTAAGCTTTACCACCTCATCAGATGTATGTTTCTTTACCAAGCATGTGTGTGTATGTTATGCCTGTATGCAGGCAAAAGAGAAAGAAAATGTTGAGAGCAGGGTCAAAAGCCAATGAAACTAAAGAGGCCCAGTCTGCTTCAAGCATACAAAAGAGGGACCCAGTGGACGTTCACAGCAGCAATAACAGGTGATAATGCAATTCTTGCCAGACTTGCTAAGTCAATTTCACACTTGTAGCGTGAAAGGAACCCAAAACTATCTGCCAGGAAGCAGACAGGCCACTAAGACTTCCCCTCCTCGAAGACGTCTGCAAGCGTACATTTTTGGCCTGCAACCGATTTGGCAGCGAACAGGAGATGCATCACTTTGAGTTAATTTATAAGATCCTGGACAGCAAGAGAGTTCATTTAATTGAAAGATGTAATTATCAGGTGTTGGAGGCGAAGGGCCTCATTAATTTCACAGACATTCTGTTGACTGAACTGTCCTCATTTCAATTTTTCACTCCTCACCAAGGCTGAAGCTGTGTATCACAGAGAAACCACAGAGAAACAAGAAATCTCTCCAAGCTCTATGCCTGCAGAGGCTGCTCCGGGATATGACCCAACATGAAACCTACACCTTAGGTCAGCTTCCCTAGAGGAGTCCATTCTTAATGGAAATTTTTGGAATCAAGGAAACAGCTGCCATGGTGCAGAAAGGAAGCTATGGTTCCAGAGGCATAAACAGCAGTTCTTATATTGCCACATGCCCTTGAGGGAAATGGCAAACATCTCGATTGGCATTGTGTGAAGTCCGTACAGTAGAGCTGATAGCAGACACTCAGTGCAACCCTAAACAGAGTTACACCCTTCTGAGTCTTCAATGGACTTTGGAAGACATCACTCTGCTTAGGACTTCAATCTCAGAGTGGTAGCGACTTGGGAACAAAGCCCCATGAACATCACTTGGACTGCTGGGAGTTTGGAACTTAAATTCCCAGGTGTGAACACCTGAAGCTGCCTTATACTGAATCAAAACATTGGTCCATCAAGGTCAGTATTGCCTACTCAGACTGGCAGCAGCTCTCCAGGGTCTCAGGCAGAGGTCTTTCACGTCATCTCCTGCCTGGTCCTTTTAGCTGGAGATGCTGGGGATTGAACCTGAAGCCTTCTGCATGCAAAGCGGAGGGTTTTCCACTAAAACACAGCTGGGGGGGGCTGATTTAAATCAGGACTGTGGCATGTGGGGAAAGGGCGCTTGAACACTCCCCATGCCATTTTCCCAACCTGAAACAGCCCCAGGGAACTATTATTTGACCCATGGTGGGGAAATATACTTGTATCAATGGCTACATGTATTTTTCCTCAGTGTGGCAAACAGTGACTCCTTAGATGTCATTTCAGATCATAAAAATGGCACAGGGGGAGGTTTAAGTTCCCACATGTGCTGTGACACTTATCCATATCAGGCCCTACACAATCTGGGAATGAACTATGAAGCACAGGACTGCCAGCACGTATCTGATCAAAATTCTTTGCGGTAACCATGTGGCAGTCACGAGAACTTTGTAATGCATGAGCCTGACCCCCAGTGGCAGAGTCTGTGCTTTACATTATTGAGCCTTGGCCAGAAGCTCCAAAGTTTGCAGAAATCCCAAGAAAATGATATGCAAGATCCAGGTTTGCCTACAAGGAGATTTTAATAAAGCATCAAACTTGCAGAAATAGCAGGCTGCAATCCGCTGGGCCTTGAATATACACAAACACAGTGAAGCTAGCCAGAACTCGAGATATAACACTGTAGCATAGCATCCAAATTACAAGAGGTCATAGTCCCACTGTACACTGCATTGGTCAGGCCACACCTGGAGAATTGTGTGGTTCTAGAGGCCTCACTTCAAAAAGGCTGTGGGCAGAATAGAGCAGGTGCAGAGGAGAGCAATGAGGATGATCGGGGGGCCTGGAGACCAAGCCCTATGAGGAAAGGCTGAGGGACTTGGGAATATTCAGTCTGGAGGAGAGGAGGTTGAGGGGGGACATGACTGCTCTCTTGAAGTATTTGAAGGGTTGTCACTTAGAGGAGGGCAGGGAGCTGTTCCTGTTAGCAGCAAAAAATAGGACTTGCAAGAATGGGTTGAAATTAAGGGCAGGAAGGTACTGGCTGGATCTTAGGAAAAGTTTTTGACAGTAAGAGTTGTTCAACAGTGGAATCAGCTGCCTAGGGAGGTGGTGAGCTCCCCCTCACTGGCAGACTTCAAGCAGCAGCTGGACAAACACTTGTCAGGGATGCTGATCCTGCATTGAGCAGGGGGTTGGACTATATCAGGGGTGTCAAACATGTGGCCCTGGAGCCGGATCAGGCCCCCAGAGGGCTTCTATCAGGCCTGCAGTGCAACTGGCTGTTTTCTAGTTCTTTGTCCAGTTCTGCTGCTGCTGTATCATCATAAGTTTGCAGCTTACAGATACACACCTGAACAGCATACTCAAGATTGCAACAGCACAGACATTTTTATGCAATAATTCAGAGCAAGAGGTGTCAGTTACCAGACACTGTTAAATAAACAAAATATTGCAAGAGTGCTGATGTTTTAAGCATGTTTTTATTTTAAGTAAAAAAAACCCTTTTGTGTTTGTGCTTTAATAAAGTTTATGTCTCTGCTACCTGGCATTATATTTTATGACACACATGGCCCGGCCCAACAAGGTCTCCTTTATGTCAGATCCGGCTCTCATAATAAATGAGTTTGACACCCCTGGACTAGATGGCCTGTATGGCCCCTTCCAACACTGTGATTCTATGATTGTATGAGATACATAGCTAAAACTAAACATCTTATACTCTAATTGCTGTCTACAAGTCAAGAATAGCATCATCAAAGCTGCCTCCTAGACCCTGAGGCTGTTGGTCACACAGACTAAATAATCCACTTTCAATGCACTTTCCAACCTGATCTTGCCTGTTTACCCGGTACTCAGTGGCAGAGGAAAACAAGTCAGCTTACTATAAGAACTCAGGAGAGTGCGAATGAAAACGTTCTCTTGGGAGCAGCCCGCCGGCCATCCTCCCAGACAACTCAGAAGTCTATACATACATGCAGAAGGTCCCATCCCAATCTCCTGCATTTCCCGTTAAAAGGATCTCTCAAGTAGCTAAACTAGGGAATACCTCTGCCAGTCAGAGTAGCCAGTACTTGGCTAGAGGGACCATTGGTCTGACTTACTACAGAACAGCTTCATGTGTTGAAATGAGGCTTTGCAGCCCCCGCTGCTAGATCTGTACGTAAAAGTTCACTTTGGCGTTCTCCTCTCTCCCTTTTCCCAGCAGACACCCTCCCAGAAACTCCATCACTGCATTGAATATGCTCTTTGGTGTGCCGGCCTGCGTTCATGATTTATTTAGACCGGCATTGCATTGCCTCTCAAGGCCAGCACTCTCTAATCCGTCACCGTCCCCGCCACGGCCGTACACAAACATTTGTTTTTGCTGCATCAGCATCTTGGGCTGCGGAAGAAAGATGCCCATTGTTAATCACTATAGCAACTGCAATTTGGTCCTGGGTCCTTTTGTTCACATGTTGCTTGCTTTTGAGGGTGGCTTTCCTTTCCTTTTTTTTCTTTTAGTATTAACACACTCTTGTTGATGGAAAAGCTCTGGCTTTCATCAAGCCAAAGTATTTATAATTTAACAGAATGGCAGCGGGCCAACCGTTTGCACTGGAAATACATCACAGCCGCAGTTGTTCTGTTGTGTGAGTGCGTGTTTGTGCATTGAATAGCGAACAGCCCTTTTATGCTATCCAGCCAAAGTCAGGGCTCAGGTTGTGCATGCAGTACGTGGGCTGAGTCTGAACACCAGCTGTTCTCCATGTGCGAGTGAACATGCTGCACCACACAAACACCTTGCACGATGTCTCGGAGCATGGACACATGGAGAAAGCAGGTGTGTGGTTTTATTTTTCTTGTAAGTCCAATTTTTAACCCAAAATTGGTTCCTAAGTGGCTTATAGCTGTTAGGAATCAGTATCTATCTATGTAGGACGTTTGTATTCCACTCTTCCTCCAAGGAGCTAAGGGCAACACACATGATTTCCCCATTCCTAATTTATCCTTGCAATAACCCTATAAGGGAGGTCAGGCTGAGAGAGAACTCTGACCCAGTGATGCCCAGCAAGCTCCAAAGCAGAGCAGGGATCTGAACCTGGGTCTCCCAAAGCCTAATATCACCCTCTGATCATTATCATTTCAGGGAGGCAGCCAAGATAGTCTGCAGTAGCAGAACAAAATTTGAGTCCTGATGGATCTTCATTTCCTTTTGTATCTGACAAAATGAGCTTTGATTCATGGAATCTTACATCCTAGGAAATGGTGTCAGTCTCTAAGGTGCTTTGTGTCAGGGTTCCCAGTCAAAACACTCAACAACGTTCCTTCAGAAGCTTCAGTTTATTGAGAGCAGGTACTTGGGACACCATAACCACTTGTGTCAGGAATGGTGGGCTAGTGAAAGGAACCCCAGATATACCCCCTTCATACATGCCCCCTAATGAGCAAAGGCCAATAAGCAGGCACCTGAAAATGCGGGAGAAAAGCAATGGTTACATTCTCAGCGGGAAACTAGGAGCGGTCACAGTGCACAGCTTCAAGGACACCAAGGAGATAACTCGGGAAGGCTGATGAAGGCAGGGAGGGGGAGGGGGAGACATGGACAACAGCCCACACATTCCAATCCATGGCAGCATTAGCTGACATTCTGGGCTAAATGATAAGTCTAAAAAATGCTTGGGGGATCGAGGTCCAACCAGCAGTCTGGGTCCAGGCATGATAAAATGGTGTTCTGGAGGGCCCACGGAACAGTGGCACAGCATCTGCTTGACATGCAGAAGATCTCAGGTTCAATCCATGATGTCTCCAGTTGAGAGATCTGGCAGTAGGTGATGTGAAAGACCTGGGATTGCCTGAGACCTGGGATTGCTGCTGTCAGTCTGTTAGTCTGAGTAGGCAATACTGACTTCGATGGGCCAAGGGTCTGATTCAGTATGAAGCAGCTTCATGTGTTCATGTGCCTGGCTGCTCTTTCTCCTTCTTCCGCCTTTCACTTCACTATTGACTGTTGGTAAGTAGGTACTCAAGACTGAACCCAGGACCTTCTGCGCATGCTCCACAACACTTATCTAGAACTTCTCAGCACAAGAGAGCCAGAGTTATATTGAACCAAGCCTTTGTTCTACCTAATTTAGCAGTTCTGGCTGGCAGCAACTCCTCGGGGTCTCAGGCACAGAAAGGTCCTTCTCATGACCTGAGATCCTTCAAAAGGAGATGTCCACGACTGAACCATGGACCACATGCATATGCTTTACCAGTGAGTCATGGCCTCTCTAGCAAAGTGACTGCCTTCAGAATGCACCCGAAGCCCAATGCTGTGCTGCCCATTCACTGTTATATCACACATACTGCCATGGGTCCAAATTTGTATTGTATTTTTTCTGTATTTTCCACTGCATCATCTCTTATGTCTCGCCTTGACGTCTACGGCCCCCGGCAACTTCCATCCTCCCCCAGAAGCCCACTCAGCAGCTGGCCTCTTGCTTAGCAGCTCCAAGCCTTCCTCTTTCTCAGCCGACCACGCCTGGCCTCCCCTCCTCCATGCTGCCTGCACCATTGCACAATCTCACAGGATCCTTGGAGACAGAAGGAGCAGCTTCCTATTTGCCCGAGCCCACATGTAGCCCTGCCTCTTCTCTACAGCCCAGTGCCTAGCAACAGTGTTCCGCACTGTGGTGAGACTCCATACAAGCAATGCCGCAGCTCACTTGATGAACATGACCTGGAACACCCACCACTTTTCAAGTCCTACAGCCATGCACATCCCCCTAAATGACTACCTTCCCTGAGCGCCTGCCCACAAAGATGCTCGTGTACATTTCCCCAAGTCTCTCCAGTGCACAGACTTGCAATAATGGCACTGAATTACAACCATTATTATCTTTTGTGTGAACTACTACCCACCGGGGGATTAAATGGAGATGGGGAATTAGTACAAGAGCTTGTTTAAGAAACACGGTTCTCCATTCCTCTCTTTCTCTCTCTCTCTCTCATGCACATAAACCTTGTCTGCCAAGTAGATGAGATGGCTAGATATTTGTGATTGGATGATCAGCAGTTATTTAAGGGGGTGGTATGCTTTCCCCAATGGGGGGGGGGGTTATATTGGGGAAATGATGCAGGGATCTGGCCTTCCAAACTGTGCCTAATTTTATTTCTTTACCCAAAGACTAATTAACACATGGAATTCACTGCCACAGGAAATGGTGGTGGCTACAAGCATAGACAGCTTCAAGGTGGGGGTTGGATAAACATGTGGAGCAGAGGTCCATCAGTGGCTATTAGCCACAAGATATTGATAGAACACTATGCCTGGGGCAGTGATGCTCTGTATTCTTGGTGCTTGGGGGCAGCAGTGGGAGGGCTTCAGGAGTTCTGGTCCCCCTGGTGGACCTCCTGATGGCACGTGGGTTTTGGTCACTGTGTGACAGAGGGTGTTGGATTGGATGGGCCATTGGCCTGATCCAATTTGGCTTCTCTTATGTTTTTATGATGCAGGAAAGCGCTGGAGGGTGAGTGATAAAGAGACGGACATGCAGGCCAAGAGAGACCTCACAGGGGAATCACATTCCCTTCCAACCCTAACAATCAAGATCAAGTTAGCCATAAGCTTGCTGTGAGCTTATAATGAGGCTGCCTCTTGGTTTAAAACACCTGCCCTATGCTTGTTGCTCAGAAACTCTAGGGTTGCCAACTCTGAGTTGGGAAATTCCTGGAGATTTGACGGTGCAACTTGAGGAGGGTGGGGTTTGGGGAGGGGACAGGAAGGTACGATGTCATAGAACCCACCCTCCAAGGCTGCCATTTTATCCAGTGGAACTGATCTCTGTTGTCTGAAGGTCAGTCAGAATTCTGGGAGATCTCCAGGCTCCACCTAGAGGTTGGCAACCCTAATCACTCGGTATGTGGATGGCCTCTTCTCACACACCTTCTCAGGCAAGAAGGGGCTGAATTAGTGAGCAGAGGAGGCTACATCAGAGAGTGGAGAGAACAAGTGGTGATTAGGCAGCTTCAGGGATTCCTGAATCAGGTGGGTTGTCTGTCTCCATTCTGGTCTGGTTTCAGGCATGGTTTCAGGACTGAAACAGCCTTATTGCCCTAGTGGATGAGCGCCACCAAGAGGTGAACAAAATGATGGTGAATCTGTTAATTCTTCTGGATAACTAGGTGGCTTCCATTGATCACCATGGTATCCTTCTGGACATGATGGGGTTGGGACAGGGTTGCCTGCTTTGGGTTGGGAAATTCCTGGAGATTTAGAGATAGTGCCTCAGGAGGACAGGGTTTGAGGAGGGAAAGGACCTCAGTGGGTATAATGAGATGAATGGCCTCAGTGGACCTCCAATGCCATAGAGTCTACCCTCCAAGGCAGCCATTTTCTTTACTTTTTCAGCCACCTTGCTCAAGAATGGAATATTTGAGACTGCACAGTAGTTCTTCCACTCTCCTGGGTCCAGAGTAGGTATCTTTAGGTGTGGATGCCCACTTCAAGGCAGAAGCAGGCAACCACCTCCTGTCTCACATAAGCATTTACTGCCTCCCAGATTCAGTCTGTCAGTCCATCCTTGGCTGATTTAAGCAGCCAGGAAGGGCAAGGGTAATCTAAACAGGTTCCAGGAATCCTGTCCATGTCCTCAGACTGGATGAGCTGAGATGTATCTTTCAATAAACAAATAACTGGGAAATAACGTTCAAAGTTGCAGAATTCCACTTAGTACAGAATTTGTGTTAGCCTGGTGCAAACTTTGTCTTTCAAGCACATCCTGCTTAAAGCCAAGGACATCTATGCATGGTTTTTTATCAGGCATCAGGTCAATGTCTCCGGTCTCTATAAGCTTTGATCAGCACATCAGTAGATATCAACCTGCTCTCTGATAGAGCTGTTTTATGATCGATAACCAGCACCTTTATCCAATACATCTTTGTATGCCTGGATTGATAGGAGGAACGTTGCACAAAACCCCAATACATCCTGAGATGGTTTTGGATTTCTCCTCCCTGCTTTGTTGACCCCCCAAATCCCCTTTTCGATTTTACTTCCCCTCCTTACAAAAGTGAATCCATGATCTTTTGTACTTCGTGCTGAGGTTTTGCTTGTAAAATGTGTGTCCTTTTCAGTGTAATACATGCATCAACAAATCAGCATTACACATATAAGTCAATGTTATACTTTAAACGTTATCACGGTCGCCTGAACTGTGCATGAAAACTGTATGACTTGCAAATGAAACTACAAAACCGACAGTAAAAAGCAGAAAACTAAAACCATTGGCCAACTATAAATAAATACAAAAAGTAATGAAATGGGGAGCATTTGTTCAACTCTAAGTGTGTGTGTGTTGACCCCATGAATTCCTGTCCTCCAAAACTTCCTATTGTTAACAGCCCTGCTCAGGTCTTGCAAAAAAAGGACCGTGGCTTCCTTGACAGAGTCAGTGCATCTCGTGTTGGGTCTTCCTCTTTTCCCAGCTGCCTTCAACTTTTCCTAGCATCGACTCTAAATACAGGGCTATTTTGG